>NC_066618.1:193360240-193660240 GCF_025201925.1 Gopherus flavomarginatus
AGCAGTAATTTTGATAACTTTCAAAATCTACTGATGTGTAACACAACCTCAATTCAATAAATGTTCTGTCCTTGCAGGGATCCCACAGCATACAAAATTTAAAATGTGCACAGGGTATGATATCTGTAAAATCTAAATATATTGTTGTTGCCACCCCTCTACTCATTACTGTAGACAAGTGTGTTACACAAATTGCTTGCACTTGAAAAAGAAAGCAAAATATTATTTACTTAACGTAAATGAGGCTCAAATATTTAGATATTTCTTGTTGATACAAGGATATACTACGCAACTGGAGCTGACTAGTCACCCGCTTCTCTTACAGAAGAAAATGCTCATGATTAAATGTATGAGTCTCTTTAAAAGCTTTTTCATACTAGATGACATTAATCATTACCTACACTTACTGAAACTGCTGTTGGATTTTGATAATTTATAACTACTTATTCAAGAATTATGGCAACAAACTTAATGCATGGCATGTTTTTATTACATTAACAAGTACACTTTCGTTATCTCTCAGTCAGTAGAAACAGTTACTGGACACATCTGGGGCACAGTGCAGCTTCCACCAAAGTAAATCACGAAACTCCCATCTACTTAAAAGAGGTGCTCGATCAGATCTGTCTCCAACTTCTCTTTTAAAAATTAGAAAGAAGAATGGAAGCTACAGAGTGCAACAAACATTTACGTACAAAATTCAGTTCAGTTTAGATTTTAAGGATGATACACATTTGCTGTTTCAACTTATTTTTAATTTCTCATGTAAGTCATAACATCATATCATGGAACAAATGCAGAACGATATTATAATGAACAAGTCTTTTCAATGATTGATTTATATTTTATCTTTTATATACCATGGAATATAGTCACGTTTCAGCGTATGCAAGCAGGTGATTGTACTTTCAAGTATAAAAAAGCTGGGAGAAAAAGGCCTGCATTTTATCAAGTTGCAGAAGGGGCTATGATTTTTAAAGGATTCTGTAGAATGTAGCACTGGCTGCACCAATGTACCATCAGCAAGCCATAATAGAACAGAATATGAAAACGGTGCTCCTTTTCTATTCTGAAATGTGACAGTCATTACCGTTTCTGAAAGCCATTATTTTTCACAGAGATATGCCACCACGTATTAGAATTTTAGAAATGTTCTAGGGAAGCTACCAGAGGATGTCCTGAATTTTTCAATTAATGTTCGCATTTCAGCACAATATAATAAACCAAACAATTATGTTTAAAAGCAAACATTTAAAGAGGTGTATATGTCATTGTTCTTTATAACTATTAGATTCTTTAGCTAGAAAAACCAATACCCAGTCTGACAACTTAGGTCAACATTTCACCATGGCATTCTACAGATTTCAACACTCGAAGCATCGAACTGTTACACAAGAGTGCATGCTTTGTAATGCACAGTAACTATTATGTTGGGTCACAGTGCCAGTAACTGAAGCATTGTTATCTGTTGAAAGTATACCATATGCTATTTCTCCATATATTCTTGGAAAGTATGTACATCATTTTATTTCATGTGCATTATACGCTAGACCATAATGATGGTATAGCTACTAATGCTACGGTTTATGTGTGCCCCAAATACTACACACGCCCATGTGCAATACTGCGATTTCAGCACCCATGGTATCATGACACAAGATAAGTTAGTTTTGGTGTGAAGTCCAGTGACAATCTCTCCCCTAAGGCGGACTGATGTCCATTTTAAGCTAACATTTCTAAAGCTCATCTTTCAGGTTTTTATGGTCAACGGTTCAGAGCTCTATATAATATTTTGTGACCATCCTCATTTTAAAGCATTGCAACCTGCAGAGACTATAGGTCCCAGTATGCAACAATATTCCATAAGTAACCAGATCTGCAGACTCCACAGATTCCTTCCACATTAAAGAAGAGGACAAAACTAATCAACTCCACAATACTTAATGTAAATATAATCTTCAGGCATCTGGCAAGTTGCTGATGTAGCCCACAGATGAATGAACTTGGAGAACAAGTTATAGACATTTATTACATTACCTGCTGGCTGAAAAAAAGAATATCAATGCATTGGTTTATATCCATTAGGAAATTTCTGTTTGGTCCTGTCAAACAATTACAGCTATAAATTACTGAAATATTTTGACATTAAATCAGTTATTTATGCCATAAACTAATTTAAACTTCAACCATATTGCTATAGATAATGCAGATATCTGCATTAAGCAGTCATTTTACTGTTTTTTAGCTATAACAGGAAATTATGACAGCTGATTTACTAAAAAATATTTACAGTGGAACACAACAACATCTATTTTATTATCATAATTGATTAAAAACTAATATATTCAGGAAGTTAATTTAAAACAAAAAATTGCTAGTCCCAGGCTGAGTCATTCTTGCTAATTGGAAAAATTTTATACATGATCTTGAATTTTGTTAATTAGTGGTACTAAGTTTGTCTATGCCATAATCTATCTTTGTGGGACTTGCATGTGTCAAGGCAGCGCTTCAGTGATCAGTGGTAAAGCCCTCCCTCTACTGTTGCAATTGGTCTGCAGTAACTAAGACAGTTAACTACTTCCTTCATCTATGATTAAGATTTACAGATGGAAGTCTATCAAATTAAATGTCCTCTTGAAGAACACCTGGACTAGTAAAAATTAGTTCGGCAACAGAATCAGTGCATCATGATATATTTTCCAGTAGCCTATTTATTAGCCTTTGACCATGAATGTTTCACAATGTTTGAGTTAGCCATTTTCTCTTGTGGGGAGAGAAGTTACTTCACAGCTCTTACAAAAACGTTCAGACAACCCTACATCTATTCTAGTTTCTAGGTCATATCTGCTTCTGCAGTGAAGGGAGAACCTAAGCAAGAAAAACAATAGTGGTCAGGTTTATCTATAATCCTTTACTGCAGAAAATCCAAGCCAATTACAAATGTACTTGTTCACCTCTTTATGCAAGAAACACAAAGAATCACTTAAAATAACTCCGTTTCTCTACAACTCTGGTTATTTTACCACTCTTTTTCAGAACCTGTGATCTCTGGTGAAACACTGAATATTGTTAGGACAAATGAATGAAACATGCCATTTAACTTTTCAAGTGACTCAAGGTGGGATTTTCAAAAATGCTCAGCACTGACCTACCTGTCTGCTCCCACTAAAGTCAAAGTGGAGTTTTAACATAGACTTTGATGAGAACACAGCCTATGAGGAACACTTTTGAAAATCCTATCATTAGTTGTCAAAGTACAATGACTAATTTTAACTGTTTCAGATAGGGCTGTAAATATTGTTTTAAAAGTTAACCGGTTAAATGATTAAAATTATATCGTTTAACAGAGGTCACACTGGCTGGTCTGCCATGACCCGGCCTCAGGGCTGCTCTGGCCGACCCGGTGCAGCCAGGTCTGCTGTGCAGGGGGTTAACGGTTGAGGTCGGTTAACAGTGAGCCTAATGCCTACCCGTTAACTTTTTAAATCCCTCATTTTAGACCCATTTTGCCTAACACTATTTTCCTTTTCCGAGCTGTAATGCTGAGCCAGCACAGGTTAAACAATTAGCAAGCTGTGAGACCTAGAAGCAACCCTTAAGGATGTATCAAAAGGGTATTATCATGGTAAACAGGGCCATTCCTTCTAGATAGTTATCAAAGCCATGTTAAGTAGATTAGAATCTTTAACATGTCTGCCTGTATTGTTAGAGAATCAAAGGGTGGATGCTAAGTGTATTTGTGTTTACCTATATCATGTTACAAGTCGCTTGTAGATGCTAATTCTATTTCATGTCTTAATGGAATTATATTATGCATGCAGATGGGTCAGTTATAAGATCAAAGATGTAAGATACTGTAGGAACTAATAATATTATTTACATTGTCTTCAGCTTATCTGTGCTATAATGAAATACCTTAGTAGTTTGAATGGCTAATTGCTTATACGAATAAATGCAGCTAGTTACCTGTGACTGTATAGAAAATAGAAGATTAACTTCAAAGCAACAATATATACTCCCTGTTCTTCATCTGAGGAAGGGCTGGTCTGCTGTCAAGAGGCTTATCAGCTTGCTAGAAGACTATAACGAAGCAGCCCTAGGGCTGATCCTTTTTATCTCAGGTCTTTTTAAACTTTGGGAAGGTCTAAGCCACAAGACTGAGCTCTCCAGGTTTACTCTGAATTTACCCTGGAATTCTCATGGAAGAATTTGAACAAACTCTAAACCTAGACTGCCTATTGGACTATAACCTTTTACAATGATTCCAGAAAGACTTTTACAAGTCAGCAGCCTCACCAACTCTGCTATGAGACTGACCTAAGGCCTTTACACAGATCTGTACGTATCTTATCTTTTTAACCACAGCAACTCTCTTCTTTCTTTTTTTATTATTAAAACCTTTAGTTTTAGTTACTAAAGCACAGGTATCAGTGTCATTATTGGGTAAGATCTGAGATTCATACTGACCTGAAGATCAGTGTCTGGTCCTTTGGGACTGGTGGACGTAACATAAGGTGAATCTGCTTTTCAGTAACTACTCACCATATTAGACTTGGCTGTCTAGGTGGGATCAAGGACTGGGATGCTTAAAAGGGACTGTATTTTTGTTTCTTGGTAACCAGTGTGGTATTACAGAAGCTGTTTTGTTACTGGCTTGGTGAATCTAATTATAGAATAAACCACCAATTTTAGGGATTGTCTGCCCTATTCCTTGCAGTTTGCCCAAGTAAGCATTTTCAGTGTAGCCCTTCCAGGTACCTGGTCACACCAACTTACTTGATGAATTTAAGTGATCATATATACAAGATTAAGTGCAAGAACCTAAGAACCAGGATAGCAAATCCTATATAGGTTTTCTATATAGCTCCTCAACAGTGATTAACCCACAGCAACCTGGCTGTCCCAGCTGTGGCCCTCCCCACAAGCATCAATCATGTCATACCATATGGTGGTTTCCTGATATACAGTCTTGTGCTACTAAAATACCAGTGATTCACTTATGACTGTAGGACACAATTTACAGAAGCTCACAGCTACCATTTAACCCCCAGACTGAGATGCTTCAGTCAATTACAGCAAACTCACTCTGCATAGAAAGATTTCTGAGTTATGATAAAAAAATTAACAGGTGATTTAGACAATCAAAAGTTGATGGCTTTAAAATTTACATTTCTCTTCCATTACAGAGAAATGTATTTGCCTCTAATAAGACAGCTGCAGACTTAAGTTATTGAGCTGAGATTTAAGAAATCTAAGTTCTTATAAATGTAATAATCAAAATGGAGCCCCAAAGGAAAGCAGAGGGAAGGCAGAATGAGCATCCTTACAACACATTTGATTCTTTACCAATTGGTGGTAGATGGATACTGAACCTACCGGTTGGAAATTTAAGACAATAAAAGGGTCTCATCTTGAAGGTAATACTTTATTTGTTTCTATATAGCTGCAGACTTGGAAAAATTAAGTTTGAGTGGGCTTTAAATGTAGGGCTATTCAACCTTGTTAGCATTCCTTTATTGTGTTTATGATTTCATGCCAACTCTGGTTTTAATATAAAATTGGTTGGTAGTTATACTTTCAATGTTCCCTCTAATTTTTTCCATTCATGTGTGGAATGAATTTTGTTATGTGCACCATCTCGTGGTAATATATGGATGTACACCACCGGCAGAAATAAAAACCCTAGATATGCTATATATATTTTATTAAGAAGTTACCATAGGGATAATTACTCCAGCCAGGACAGGTTAGGCATTTTAGAGCTCATTACTCAAAAAATTAAATTTAAGTGTAAGAAAAAAATTATGAAACGAACAGACCAGTCAAAAAACTAAAACACACTTTGAAAGTAGTATCAAGAAGTAACAACAACACCACCACCACCACCACCACCAGTATGTGGTGAGAGAGAGAGACAGACACACACACACAGACAGACATGCTTGCCCCTTTAAAGTACGCTGCCCTTTTAAGTAGATAAGCTCGTTCAGACAGCAGCAGCTACCAGCAAGCTCCCTCCGTCCTGAGCCCTGTGGTCAAGATGGGGTACAGAGGCAGGGGGATGGGGACACCCTGATATCAGCATCACCTCCCTCCTCTGCACAGCAAGCAGGAGGCTCTTGGGAGCAGCTCCAAAGCAGAGGGCAGGAGCGTCATGGCAGTGAGGGGAGGGCAGCCGCCCAGCTTAGAGGGAACTTCGGTCACGATGGCTGGGGAGGAACTTGTGTTTATTTCTTATGAACATTTTCTGTAGAAGACTCCAACTCTTTGTTTTTAGAAGAGACTCTATATAAAGTATAAGTGAATCCCATTTTAAATATCATTTTGTTGAATTTCTGATATAAAAACCATTCTTGCATTTGAACAACTCATACCTGGGTACACTGCCTGTTAAGCTCCTTTCACTTGATGAGGATGATGATCCAGGCCTCTCTTCTATTTTCATTCCTAGCGATTCTGTTGCACTACTCTGTGGTTTCTCTCCCTCCTCTTCCGTCTTCTTTTTCTCACTGTCACTATCATCACTGCCTTCTCCTAAGATGTCATCAACCTGAAAATTGGTCAATAGTCAGTATGTGCTCTACTGAGTTATTAATTATATCACTCTACTAGACTTGTAACTTGTAATTATCTATTTTTAAATGTCTTATAAACAGCTGTCTTGCTCTTTTTGCTTAAAAAAATATGAAGTTCAGTGTCTTTAAAGGTTTCCACAATATTGACAACATATTTATGCAGATTAAATTAAGTTTATATTCACACAAGTATGATACATACTAAGCTACAGTAACCACCACCACCACCACCACCAATACAATTCCATTTTAAATGACTTAAAATAATGTATAGGAATACTACAGAAACAGCCATGAAGCCATATTATTGGTAAGGGCAAACTCTTTAGAAATTAAAGGGACAAACTTTGCACCACCACAGCAATGTACAGCTGGTCATTTGTTCAAAAACATATATTTAAATATGTCTTCAGTTAATAAGAATTTTTATTTTTTTCAGGCACTCCTATTTAAAAACTTAATTTTAGCAAAAGGCTTTTTTTTCCAAATGATACTGTATGACAGGAACTGAAGATACAGAAGACACTGTTATAATCAGATTCTGACTACTTGCTTGCCATTTAAGAAGGCAAGTCTATTAAAACATTTATACATTTAATTAAATAGCAGTTTGTCTTTTGCTTCTAAGAAGTTAGCATGGATTTTATGTTAGTCTAAAATATGCTTATTCATTCTAGGTTTGCAGCTGCAGAAATGAACATTAAAACAAAACAGACCCATGTGCTGTGTTGAGATGGCACAAGAGGTTCCATACTTTTAAAATAAGCATTTGAACTACAGGTGGAGAAGGAGTAAGAAGGTGTAGGTGGTTTTGCCACACACTAACTTCTCAATGAGAATGGTAGTGGGCAATGAGAAGGGAAGCAGGACTGTTGGGTTCTTTGGGACAAGTGACTGCAACTCTACGGAACCTTAAATTTTCTTCAAAAAGCAACATGTCCTGGCAGCAGTGAAAAAGGAGGTGGGTTAAGACCCCAAATCCCCCAGCCTATCAATGACCTAACCGTTTTCAATGCTCAAATCCATAGTGTGCTAGTATTTTTAGGCCTACTGGGGTCATCTTATTCCCATGACTGACCTAGGGTGACCAGATGTCCCGATTTTGGGGTCTTTTTCTTATATAGGCTACTATCACCCTCCACTCCCATCCTGATTTTTCACACTTGCCGTCTGGTCACCCTAGACTGACCCAGGCTACAGCCTGCTGCAGCGCTACTGTATGAGGCAAACGCCAGGCCTCAAAGAAACGCCTGGATCTTTCTAATCCTCCTTCTCTGGTTAAGGTAAGGTGATGCCAGATTCAAAGGAAAAGGGGAATACCCTACCTCCTGTGGGGTTAGGATAACCAACACCCTTGTAATGTTTTGGTGACCAGCGAGAGGTCTCACTGCCTCCCTATAACCCCGGATGCCTTTCACACTCTCCTGCTGTGTGTCT
Source organism: Gopherus flavomarginatus (assembly GCF_025201925.1). Lineage (NCBI taxonomy): Eukaryota > Metazoa > Chordata > Testudines > Testudinidae > Gopherus > Gopherus flavomarginatus. The sequence continues at coordinate 193,368,253 of NC_066618.1, forward strand.
CAACATAAACACCAACAGACAAGCATGTGGTTCCTTGAGTGTCTCTGTTCAGCGGTCTGACCCCAGAAGTCTGCCTGCAGCGTCATCTCCACCAGCAAGTTACTACTTGCAAGGTGACTCCAACACAGTCCCAACCTCAAATTTCCCCAAAAATGTCTGCCCTGAAGAGTCCCACTCCCTCCTGGAACTCTCAGGGAAGTAAAGTGGTTCACTGGTCTTTAAAAGCAGCAAAGAATCCTGTGGCACCTTACAGACTAACAGACGTTTTGGAGCATGAGCTTTCGTGGGTGAATACCCACTTCCTCAGATGCATGTAGTGGAAATTTCCAGGGGCAGGTAAATATATGCTAGCAAGCAAGCTAGAGATAACGAGGTCAGTTCAATCAGGGAGGATGAGGCCCTGTTCGAGCAGTTGAGGTGTGAAAACCAAGAGAGGAGACACTGGTTCTGTAGTTGGCTTGTAGTTTCTCCTCTCTTGGTTTTCACACCTCAACTGCTCGAACAGGGCCTCATCCTCCCTGACTGAACTGACCTCGTTATCTCTAGCTTGCTTGCTAGCATATATTTACCTGCCCCTGGAATTTTCCACTACATGCATCTGAGGAAGTGGGTATTCACCCACGAAAGCTCATGCTCCAAAACGTCTGTTAGTCTATAAGGTGCCACAGGATTCTTTGCTGCTTTTACAGATCCAGACTAACACGGCTACCCCTCTGATACCGGTCTTTAAAGAGACCAAAGCACAGCTTATTACTTCAATGAGAGTTAATCACTTAAATTCAAAACATAGCAGTGGGTTGGTTTAGATTAAAAGTAAAACAAGTTTATTAACAGAAGAGCAAGGATTATGTGATACCAAGTAAAAGAAATAAAGGTAGAGACAGTTATAAGCAAATAAAAGTGAAAAAACCATCTAAAAGCCTGAAACTTAAGTGAGCAAAATACAGTCTTTGTTCAAGATGGTGTCTCTCACATTCATCTTCTTTTCAGCTTTTTACTGGCTGGCCTGACCAGGAACCATCACAGAGATCAAATTGCTTGGTCTCTTTGTCTCCTGAAGGTAAAGGACAACTTAGGGGGTGGTTTCCCCTTTCTTTATAGATCTCTTTGAAATGTATTCTTCTGAAGGATACCACCAGATAAAGTTCACTAATGCAGGCTGAGTAAATGATCCATAAGGTTTGGAGGATAAGGCTCCATACTGGTTCCTCCCCCGCTGGTGGCTGCTACTATGGAAATTATCTGTTCCTGCTATAAACCTCTAATATAAATGACTAACCCATGAAAATTTGGCCACAACTAGTTTGAGGTCATGGCCACTTTGTTTGTTGAAAACCTGTTTATCAATGCCTTTTGACACACATGCCTGGTTCAAATACCTTTTATTCATGGACTTTAAAGCCTAATATCAATGAGTAGCCATAATTTCACATACAGCATAGTTACATATATTGTACAATGATATTATGACTCCTGTGTTAATTTTCAAATGGTAGCTCACCAGGCATATTTTGTACGAATATCACTGCAGTAACATGTAGGATGTGAATACTGGGGTAGCTAGGGTCACAACCCGCTCCCCAAAATAGTTTGTCTCTACTGTGGGAGAGTATCACCCATGCTGCCAAAAGCAGCAATAATATAAACTGAAGACAAATCAATTATACCGTGTGCCCACACGCACACCACTGCTTTAAGGTCTGAAAACATGCTCCTAAGACAAACCGCACAATTGCTCCCAACTTGCAATATGCCCATACCCTATTCTCAAAAGCTATGAATGCCCTCACCTCCTTAACCTGACAAAAATGCCTTTGTACATGCGGAGTGACAAAATATGTATACCTCATGAATCCTAAAGAGGAAGGACAGTGATTTTGAAGCAGTGGACAGTGATTCAAAAGAGGGTCACTTGCTGTTGATGCTTGAAAGAAATGCTGGGAATTAACTAGTTATAGCCTAAAATAGCAGTCTAGGTAATTTTTGTTCTCCAATCATACTAATTTTAGCCCAAAAATCAATTTTATGTCTTTCAAATGAGGCTGCTTCTGCCACATTGCATCCTAACTCATAGCTCTTTAGCATTTTTACAAAAACAACAAAAAAGGGAATCAAAATTTCTGAAGTCTGAAAATATTGACATGCAAGATAAAAAAAGATTCACTGATTTTTGGATCTGGTGTACTTTTAAAAATAGTTTTAATGCCTGACCATTTGGAAAAATGCCACACATGCATTTTTTCCAATTATGCCATTTAAAGATTTTTTTTTTAAAAATAGGGGAGATTACAGAACAGTCTATTCTAGGTCACATGGATAACACTCATTTTTACATGGAGCTCTATGAGAAATTTAGGACAGGTGTAATCATGATACAAAACAGTATACTATTCATGTAAATCAGCTCTGTTATATTCAATCCCTCTCATAGATTTCCTCATAGAATATCACAGTTGCAAGGGACCTCAGGAGGTCATCTAGTTCAACCCCCTGCTCAAAGCAGGACCAATCCCCAGATTTTTACCCAGTTCCCCAAATGGGCCCCTCAAGGACTGAACTAACAACCCTGGGTTTATCAGGCCAATGGTCAAACCACTAGAGCTATCCTGCCCCCCCACCCCCCAACTGATTTGGGCCATACATGCTAACCACAACTGAATGTGATGACTCTTTGCCTGGGCAGCAGGGGGGAAAAAAAGGCAGGGGGAGGACGGGGACAGGACTCCTTCAAGCTCCCTACTGCATTTGGTTTACAAAGGAGGGAAAAAGGGAATGGACTTACCTGAGTGGACAGTAAATAGCTGGACCAGAGCGGGACAGTGACCTATCATATGTACTACGGGGAAGAGGAAGGTATTTATACCCCTGCTATCCAGAAGAAACACACTCTCTCTCTCCCTCTCTCAAAATGATCAATAGCACCCACCCTCCTATCCATACATCAAAACAGAATCAGATTTTTATCATCTACTGTGGGCGTGTGCTAGTCATCTTATTTCTGGGTTGGGAGAATGCCAAATTGGCTGAGATAGGGTGGAGTTGTTTGCCTTCCCCACAGCAGGTTGGGGAGGTAACAAGGTTAGATCAAGATGTCACAACTCAGTAGGTGGCAGGTGTCCCCTGTACTTGTTCACAGAGGGGATACAGTTTTCCAACAAACAAGTGTTAGAAAAGCAGCAAAGAATCCTGTGGCACCTGATAGACTAACAGAGGTTTTGGAGCATGAGCTTTCGTGGGTGAATACCCACTTCCTCAGATGCATGTAGTGGAAATTTCCAGGGGCAGGTATATATATGCAAGCAAGCTAGAGATAATGGGGTTAGTTCAATCAGGGAGGATGAGGCCCTGTTCTAGCAGTTGGAGGTGTGAAAACCAAGGGAAGAGAAACTGGTTCTGTAGTTGGCAAGCCATTCACAGTCTTTGTTTGATCCTGAGCTGATGGTGTCAAATTTGCAGATGAACTGAAGCTCAGCAGTTTCTCTTTGAAGTCTGGTCCTGAAGTTTTTTTTGCTGCAGGATGGCCACCTTAAAGGTCTGCTATAGTGTGGCCAGGGAGGTTGAAGTGTTCTACAGGTTTTTGTGTATTACTATTTCTAATATCTGATTTGTGTCCATTGATCCTTTTCCGTAGAGACTGTCCAGTCTGGCCAATGTACATAGCAGAGGGGCATTGTGTTGGAAGTGGATTTACAGGAGGGAATCCCATAAGGAAGATGGAAAAAGGGGGGCTGGAGCTCCTAATATCCAGTATAGCATAGACACACACACCCCTTCTAGTCTCTCTTAACCCTCATATGATGGAGGCCGGCAGGTCGCAGCAATGGTCTGGGTCAGGGGAGTGCACAGGAATAAAAATTTGGCTGCTTTTGGAGGGGCACTTTGTGTCCCACACAGCCAGAGGACCTGGTTCTCCCCACGTATCCCAGGCCAGCGGAGTGGTTCTCTCCCTTCCCCCCTACAGGCAGAGGACCTCACTCTCTCCTGGCAGCTGGAGGAGCTGGATCCAGGGCCAGAGGAGCTGTCATCTCCTGCCTTCTCCTGGAGGAGCTCACTCTCCCAGCCCTGGAGGAGTTCTGTGCCCCCGCTGACTGGGGGTAGGTGGGCTGTGCCCCTGCTTGCTCATCTTGCACATGCTCCTGGTCTGGATGGGACCAGGGTGGGAAGGGTCAGAGCTGATGGCAGCCCTCCCACATAAGTGAAAACAACTGAGGAAAGAATGACAACCTGCACTCTCAATTTATTGTTGGTATTCCCAGATACGTTGAGTGAATACAGTTTCAGCCTAATTAAATGAAATCCATTGCCTCGTCTTTCATCCTTTGGACAGGACAAGGAATCTCCCTACAGGATAATTTCTCTTGCAAGTCCCAAACAGTAGGTATGAAATCTTAAGACCAAATGCTACAAGATGATACACTGCATTGAGAGCGCTTCCTGTTTTCTTTTGCTTATTTTAAGTGTGGCTGGTGTCACTTCAGAAGAGTGTCAGTGGGAAGATAAACAAAAGCCATTGTGATCTTTCTAAAGTATTTTTAATAGTAATGGATATATTACAAATACCTAAATGCAATAGCTAGAAGAAAAAACAGGCTGCAGTTCTTGAAAATATATAGACTCAGGTAGCAACACACTTTTCCTTCTGAAATCTCAGACCAGATATATGAAGCAGAGGAGAGGATGAAGAGTGTGGCTGGGAGTGATGAGCAGAAGATCATATAGTGAAACCAGTATGCTTACCTCTCACTCCTCTCCTGCAGAACCAGAGAAGTGCTTGCCTCTGTTTCCCAGAGAAAGCAAAAAAGGACAAGCTTTTCTCCCCTTCTCTCTCACACACATATTCTCCCCCCACCTCACTTTTCAGAGGAGAGAAATCTATTGAAGAGGCCAGGTTAGAAGGAAGAAGGGAGAGGAAAAGAGAAGGGTCTTGAGAGACTCAGGACCTTGATTGCCTCTCCTGGCAGGTTGTACAGATAGGACAGAGAGGATGAATGCAGAGGCAGATCACAGGGTTCACACAGATTTGTAAGAGGGACCTCTGTGGGGCAGTTTCACTGACCTCTTTAGGAGCCCTGCCTCCCCCACACCATCTGTGGTCTTCAGAGGAAAAGGAAGCGCTTCCTCCCAGTGCCCTGCCTAAAAGATGAGTATTGGAGGACCCAGATGCTCCATACTTCCCCACATTACAAATACCAGACAGCTACTGGCGTTTCAGAGAGCAGCTGCATATGCTACTTTCTGCTGCTGCTTCTCCCCAACTTATGTTGCCAGGAACAGAAGTAGTCTCAGAAGGCGTAAGAGAAGAGGAATAGTGACAGCCTTACAACAATCTAAAAGTAAAGAGACCGCACCCATTTTTGGAATTAGTAAAAATCATTTAAAATGTGTGACAAATGATGCCAACTGTGATTCAATTATTTACGGCTCTGCAACTTTAACTTTAAACATGCAAGATAAGGTTACTGCATTCATTGTATAATGTAACAGAACAGGATAGTAGATCACATTATCCTAACCTTTTGTGGAGCGAAGTGAAATTTTACAGGTTAACTAGTGTACATTGATTAATCCTGTTTTGTACAGACCCTTTTGTTGACACTTATGCTATAGTATCTTTGCATTGAAAGATTTTGTTTACCAAGGCCCATCTCGTCTTGCTAACAAACCCTGTAAAAGAGCCATAATGCATATTTTCAGCACCCAAACGTGACCTCACACACCAGTAATATCTTCATTACAACACTAGGCAGAAACTGTGTTATGTAGGAATAGACATGTCAGATCAGACCATGGGCCACCTAGTCCAGCATGCTGTCTCCTAACACTGGAAAGTACCACATGAAAAGATGATGATTAGGGGCATAGGGAAAAAAAGATTGGAAAGATTGGAAAAGAGAGCAAACAATTAGAAAGGACAAGATGAAAAGTAGACAACATAATAAATGTCATACATAAGGGAAATTTACTCTCACAACAACACAAAACCAACAGCATATTCAACAGAACTGAAAGATAGCAAATTCAAAACCGATAAAAGGAAATGCAATTTCTCACAATGCATAATTACACTACGGAACTCATTGTCATAGGATGTCACTGAGGCCAAACACTTAGAAAGATTCAAAACAAGATCATGCATTTATGTGGATAACCAGGATATCCAGTCAGAATAGTAAATATGAAGAAAAGAGCTCTAGAAAGGTTCATTAAAAAAGCCTCAATTATGTACCTCTACTAGCTTAGTAAGATTTAAAAAAAACACATTAAATGAATATGACTGGTTAGGAAAATTACAAGAGCCATCCACTTCTCTCTTGTTTAAAGTGAAACTGACCATTAGCTTTGCTAAGGGATAAACTGACAGTATACCATTGCATAAATAGGGAGAGAGTGTGTATTTTAACATCTTCCTCAGAAATATCCAGCACTGGCCATTGGTCTGACTGATAGACAGTTCTGTCTTAATACAGTGATTCTTATGTTCATGATACAGCAAACAAGGAACTAATGAGATGAATATCTCAGAAAACTGAGTTTATTAAATGTTTTCATAACAAAACTGCCTCAGTGGAAAATAAAGATTCTTTCAAAACCAAAAAAAGAGCTAATGTACCATGACAATCTAAAGAAAGATACCTAATAGATACAAGTCTGGTACAGTACTAAATATACATTACATAACTGTATGAGGTATTAGAATTTAAATTTTCTTATGACAAACAGATGGCACATGATACAAAACTCACTCACTTCGCAAAATTATGTATAATATTTTATGTCCTTCCTGAAAGCTTAAGTTTAGTTTTCAGATAAAAACCTTTTTCTGAAAGCAATACAACTACAAACTACAGAACTGATTACTACAGCAGTTAAAATTTTGCAAGGCTGCAGAGAAATATATCACTGCTCCAATGGCTATGGAGATGTATTTTATAAACACCAAGTGAAATGGTTAATGAGGTGAAGTTATTGCATACTGCGTATAGGACTTCCCTGTATGAATATATTGATCTAGCATAATAGGAGACTGTGAGAAAAGGAGGAAAACATCACAAGAGCTACAGGTAAGCAGCCTCCCCCCAGCAAACATTGAGGGCTACAGGCAGAAGTGACACAGTTGTTCTGCAGTGCTGGGAACCAACAGACCGAAAGAGCTATAAACAGTTAAAAAGCCACTGTCAGGAGGTGAAGTGGGTGTCAGTTTTCTGGAGCCATCCAGGGGAACAGGCTGATACAGAGAGTCTCTCTGTGCAGAAGTCTAAAGGAGTCGGGGCCTTCCCTGAATCTGGGGACTAGTAAGTCTTAGGGAAGGCAGGCATCTGTCTAGACTGGTTTATTGCTTTAGGATTTGTTCTCTCTGAAATGCTTTTGTTCTAAATAAATAATACTTGGCTTTAAGAAGGCTGTTTGGTTACTGGATACAGGGTTGGATTAACTTTTTGTTGGTCCAGAGCCAAACATATTTGTGGGCCCCCATGGGGAATGACTGTAAAAGGGGCCAGGGGTAAAAGCACAGTGGGGCAAGAGCTAGGGTTGGTCTCTGGAGCAAGGGAGGGATTGGGGTAAACTGCAAGCGCAGCAGGGCTGGGGAGGGGGGTAAACAAGATCCCCCTGCCCCCACAGAGCAGGTACCTACCTGGTTCCAGCCCATTCTCTTTGTCTCTCTCTGCACTGAGCTGCCCCTCTTCCCGCAGCAGGAGGACAGGTTCTATTCCAGCCCTTTGGGACTGGGTGTTGGGAGTGGGAGGAGCGGAGGCTAATGTGGTTACGCATATAACCGGACACTCTGGTCCCGTTTTCTACCGCAGTTTCCAGTCTAAAACTGGATACCTGGCAACAGGACTTCCAGAAAAGCCTGAGGGGGAGAGAGGGGCAAGCAATCATTTTTAAAAGTAAGGGGGCTAAGCCTTAAGCGGGTGGGGGCAAGTGGTGGGTGGGCTAGGGAGCGGAGAGGATCTAGTGGCCAGGGCCATGTCTGCTGTACTGCCCAGGTAGGTTGGAGACTGTGGGGATCAGCTGATACAGTATCCAGGGCCGGTGCAAGGATATTTTGCATCCTAGGCAAAACTTTCACCTTGCCCCCCGCCCCCCAGAGCATCGCTTATTATAAATTTTAAAAAATGAATACAGTGGAGTCACATCTTACACAGGGGTTAGGGTCTAAGGTCAGCGCAAAAGAGGAAAAATCGTGTATAGTGAAAATTACTATAAACTACAATATACATAAGAACAGGGGTCCTCAACCTACGGCATATGTGCCAAAGGTGGCATGCAAGCTGCTTTTTTTTTTTTTTTTTTTTTTTTTTTTAAGTGGCAGGCTGCAGGTCCCAGCCACCGCTGAGCCTGCTGCTGGCCTGGGGTTCCGTTCACTCAGCTGCCAGCTGGGGTTCCAGCCGGCGACTCCCCTCAGCCTCCTGCCATTCACCCAGGCTGGCAGGAGGCTGAACAGGCCAGTGGTTGAGACCTTGGCTAGCAAGGGGCCAACAGCTGGAACCCCAGATTGTCAGTGGGTTGAGCAGGGCCGGCGGCCGGGAAACCGGCTGACAGGAGCCAGCTCACTGCTGGCCCTGCTCAGCCCGTTGCCAGCTGAGCGAACAGTACCCCAGGTCGACAGTAGGCTCAGCAGCAGTCAGGACCCACAGCCTGCCATTACCAAAAAAAAAAAATCGGCTTGTGTGCCACCTTTGGCATGTGTGCCGTATGTTGAGGACCCCTTTTCTAGTGTATACTGTATGGTAATTTTCACTATATGCAATTTTCCTCTTACGTGGTGACTTTAGAACCTAACCTCCACATAAGATGCGACTCCACTGTAGTGTAAAAAAAATTTTGGGCACCGCTTTTTGGCACCCCCAAATCTTGACGTCCTAGGCGGTCGCCTAATTGGCCTAGTGGTTACACTGGCCCAACCCAGGTGACGTGACAGCAAGTGGTGGATTTAGAATTTGTGGGGCCCTCCAGGCCTGTACTCAGCTTCATTTCTGGGGCTCCTTCTTGGGACCCAGCCAAGAAAAAGAACATCCTCTTTTATCTCCCCCTGCCCCTGTTTTTCCATTCTTTTTTTCTTCATCCTCCTCCTATAAGTAATAGAAAGTAAATGAAAATAAAGTGAGGTACCTTGATTGTTCTTGTATTCTAACTTATTTTTCCACAGACCACTTGAAAATCACGGAGTTTCTCGACAGACCACTTAATGATCTTTCCAAATATTGTAAAAAAATGTTTGGATGCAGGGTCTGGCCAGGAGCTAGGGAGGGAGCTCAAGGTTGGGGCAGGGGATTGGGGTGGGGGTGCTTATGTGGGGCAGCTCCTGTTTGGTTCTCAGGAAGGGGGTGGGGATGTGGGGGTTGCAGGAGTCAGGGCAGGGGGCTGAGGGTGTGTGAGGGGGTGCAGGTTTCAGGGCAGCAACTGGGGTGTGTGGGGGGGATGCACGAGTCAGGACTAGGGAGGTGTGAGGGGAGTGCAGGGGTCAGGACAGGGGGATGGATGTGTGTGAGGGGGTGCAGGATGTGTGTGAGGAGGTGCAGGAGTCAGGGCAGGGGGCTGGGGGTGTAGGCTGAGGTCATGGGGGTGCTCACGCAAACGGCTGGAGGGGGTATGCCCCACAATTCCAGCCCCTTCCCCAAGGCCTCACCCCCGCCTCTTCTCCTCCTCCCCAGAGCTGTGAGTGTGCTGAGGTTCCCTCTTCCTCCTCGCTCCCCGCCCGCAAGCAGCTGATCGGCAGCAGAGAGGGGGGAGGGAATGTAGCAAGCTGAGGAAATAGGCGGGACAGGAGCCAGGCTACTGCCAGCAGAGACTGCCACGGAGCCACAGCAGCCGGCAGCGTCAAGCTTCTCTGACCCCACAGGAGAGAGCAGGGGGGTGGAGAAGAGCAGGCCGGGGCCCCTTTTGACCATGGGCCCGGCGCCAGTGGCACCATTGTAAATCTGGTATTGACTGGATATAGTTGATATTACTCCTGGTGGGCACAGACCTTCTGGGTCTTAGCTTAGGTCTGATTTGCTGAAATAATCACTGTTAGTACCAGGGGACTACAATCCAGCCTCTGGTAAGAAGAGAACTGTGTTTCCACTCCAAGAAAAAGGGGAAGGCTTGAGGCCTGAGACCTAATGGGGATGCTGTTAATGAAACCAGGACCACCAGAGGTGCAGTTAGCTTAACAACTGCTATAGGTTTTCATAGCAATTACCTTCCTTAGCTTTAGAAAAACACTTACTTAGTTCACAAGAACTAAAGGGATACTTACTATCATTTAAGTATGCTCCAAGTTGATGAAATGCTGGGCGCAGCTAGTTTTAAAATAATCTGAAAGGAGGAGAACCAACTACCGTACCCTGTTTTAGTCAAGGCTAAGAAAGGTGTGACACTCAAACAGTCCAAAACCTTTTTTTTGCTAAGACAGTAATGATCAGTATGACATAACTTATTTGTTGTACTGTATGAAAGAGGAAGACTTGCTAGGAGTATTTCTAAAATTCTATCTGATCATGCAGGAGCAAGTCAGGATGAGTGTGTTGTATCTCTTGAACAGAGTATCTCCATTTGTGAGTATTTTGATCAAATGCTTATGAATATTTTTTACTATATGGAGATATTGTCTATTACTTAGTTTTTTTGACATGTTTAGAGCAATTATATAAATATTTGGACTTTGGATTTAATAAAGGAATGTATGGTTAAATTAATGTCTGGTAGTATCTTGTATTCACACAAAAATTAATAATTCCAACTGCAGCAAATTTACAGGATTTTTTGGGGGGAGGGCAGGGGGGTAATATCTTTACAGCACATATAGGCTCATCGTGTTGCTTTGCATCTTCAGTGAATATCAAGTCACTGCTTTCCAGAAGTTCTCGCAACATAAATATAAATCACTTGATTTAAGAAACAGATACTATATAATCAAACTTTTAGAAATAGAGGTTTAAAAGTCATTTGCTGCTGCTACTATTTAATGAAAAAAGTGCTTAAAAATTCAGTTTGTACAGAACTGAGAAATGAGGTAGAATCATACGGCAAATATAGCAGAGAACAGTTTGCTTTGGTACTTCATTTCTCTCACATGGCAGCTATTAATACACAAAAACTAACAATGCATGACCTCTCTTAATATGGGTAGCATTTCCCTATTAATTCTTTACTGAGATTACAGAAATCTCTTGCATTGGTTTCACAGGAAAGCCTAGTCTGTTCATCTCTCCTCAAAAAGGATATAGTGGAACTGGGAAAAATTCAGAGAAGGACAATGATGATTAAGGGTAAGGAACAGCTTAGAAGAGAGACAGTGAAGGGGTGATATGACAGAAGTCTATGAAAATCATGAGTGGTGTGGACAAAGTGGAGAGAGAAGTGTTATTTCCCACAATACAAAAACCAGAGGTCAAGCGATGAAATGAATAATTTATTGCAAACAAGAGGTAATACTTTTTCATAATGCACGATTAACCTGTGTAACTCATTCCCTGAGGATGTTCTGAAGGCCAAAAGTATAATTGGGTTAAAAAAAAAAAAAGAACTAGGTAAGTTCATGGAGTACAGGTCCATCACTGGCTATTAGCCAAAATGATCTGGCTAAACCTCTGACTGCCAGAAGACAGGAGGGGAAGACTGGGGTTGTTCTCTCCAAAAATTGTCTTCTTCTGTACGCTCTCCCTGAAGCTCTGGTAGTGACCACTGCTAGAGACAGAATACTGGGCCAGATATTGGGCTGACCTAGTATGGTAGGTCTTATGTATTACAAAACTGACGTATTTCTGCAGCTGACCTGCTGCTGAATGCAAGTGCAGCCAAGGACAAACTGCATTTCAGCATAAAATCTATTAAGTTTTAACCACATTTTGTGACAAGGTGCTGAATGAGGTTTATCTTTAGCTATGTGTGCGGTTAAACCATGTTTAACACTCATTCATCCGTATCTGTTGATGGCAATGGGCTTTTTTTTTTTGCGCAGTGGAGAAAAGCCCAGTGTATCAACTCCAACATGATGCATGAACAATATCAAATGCCTCTAAGACTCCTTAGAAATTGAATATTGCAGTACAGAGAACGACATAAAATTGCATAGCTACGTATACCATAATTTACACCAGACTTTTTTGCAGTGTGCCTAAGTACATTGAGAACATCCCTGAATAAGTGTCCTACTCTAGTTGATGGTAAGAATCAAGTGCTACCCAGCAATGAGGTTAACTTTTAGATTTAAAAAAAACTTTACAAAATCTCTAATTTTTTCCCCTTTGCTAAGTCAACTATATTTTGAGGATGATCCATTGTTTAATAAACATTACATGCTCTATTGCAGGACCAACAGCTGTTAGAGAAAGCAAGAAAAAAGACCTACAAATAAAAAAAAGCATTTTAGGACTTGATTACTTTCTAAATTGTAGGATAAAGTGCCCAAGTTTGTAAATATGTTACGTACATTTCATAAAACTCCTCTAAGAACGTCTAAGTCTGTACACAATAGACATAGAACACAGGACTGAGAAGACAGACATCTTATGTACGTATCTTGCTCCAATCACCATAGTATCTGAGCACTCCACAAACTTGAATGTATTTATCCTCACAATACCCTGTGAGGTAAGGAAGTCCAATTATCCCCATTTTACACATGGGCAACAAAGGCACAGAGACACTAAGTGACTTGCCCAAGGTAACATAGGAAACAGTAAACTGAAGTAAGGTCTTCTGGACAATTCTTCCTTTCATGCCAAGCCTGTGCTTCATTTCTTCTACAGCACACTTATTCTTTTAAGAGGTATAAACATTTTACCCAAGAAAGCTGTAAAATAAGTTCCATATACCCATCTTTATAGATAAGTTGAGAGAACTGGCTACTAATCTGCACTTTGGTTTGTCTAAATCATCCTCCTCAAAATTGTATACTTTTGTAAAAATATATAGCTGTGATTTTGTTATTGTTTCTCCTTAATGCCATTAATAAAAATAGGTCAGTCATACAGCACATTTATTTTATTCCTGGTAAAAATAATCAGGAAAATTAGTGAGTGGTACCACAACAAAGGGGGCAGAGAGGGTATACACTGTATTTGCAGGCAGAATTCTGCAAGTTAAGATGTTTAAAGCCAAATATGTTTAGCTTTGATGATGATTAAAACCAGCTGCAGTTATTCACACTGGAAAAAAAAATTGAAAATAGAATCCTTGGGAATTTGTGATGAGGATTCAGAAACTACCAATTAGTTTCAAAGCAAGATCAGCAAACTGAGCTAGAATTGATCTTTTTTAATGAATTGCTACTCCAGGAGAATGGAAACCGAGTTGGATGACTAGCCTCAGTACCACAGTGCCAAACTAGTACTTACAGGAGAATCTGTTTTATAGACCACTGAATGTATAAGCTCCATTAAAACCAATGGGTGGCATTCTTGAAGTTAATAGATAAAGAGCCATTGCAGGCTTTAATTCTACTGTTAGTCAATGTCTCCCTCCTCCTCCATGATCCATTTAAGGAATACATAAAAAAAGAAATTACAAATGTGAGAATGGAAGCAGACAACAGCATTACAAGTAAGTGACTGATACAAGTTATTATATAGTGATGTTTTGAAAATGTCACTCCCATGCAGAGCCTTATAATTAGTTCACAGACTGAGTTACAGCAGAAGGACAATACAGAAAACAAAGTGGTGAGGAGCAAAAAATGAAACCACGGCAAGCTGCCCTCAATTTGCTGTGCACCACAGTTAAACTGGTCACACTTGAAGTGTCATATCCTATCATAACCAATATGGTAAATTAGTTTAGACTGACAAAATCAAAAATTCTTCCAACCAAAAACGATAACCAGAACTACCTCTAATTTAAACCATCAAATCACAAAGAGGTAATCAACAGAAGTTACATAATGCTCTCAAGGAAACAGGAAGAATATGAAGAAGTCTATTAGAATTAGTCCAGGCTGCTAGTCTTGTGCTCAATCCTCTAGCTAAACTATACTTTCTCTTCAAGTACACACTGTATCCCAGATAGGATTTTAAAATCCTAGGAGGAAAAAGGGAATTATTGGAAATATTGACTAAGCCAAATAGGAGACAATACAAAAATACTACTACTGTCAGACTGAAATGAAAGTGAGCACGTGAGGACTGGAAGGAAAAGGGTAGTGGGGGAAGGCAAACATTCATTGGAAAGATTCTTCACAAAGGAAAAAAAATTGTGCAACTGTTCAACAGATCAGAGTATTGAATCCAGGCCAAAATTCTAGGATAAATTCATGAAACCAAGTATTTTGCTATATTATATTTTGAGATTCCAGTTTTCAGTTCCTATTTTTACTCATTTTCTGAATTTTGGTTACTTTCATGTCTTTTAACATCCTAGAAAGGTTATTTTTAAAAAAACCCTTTGATGGTTACTTGACTACTAATGAAGCAACTGATTTCTGCTCAAATGTAGACAAAATGTAAACAATCTAATTTTTTGCAACATATCTTCCCATGCTGTGTGTAACCACCCCCCAAAAGCCACTCCTTGTGCTATTATAAGCAACAAGAAATAAACCACAGAAAGCACAAAGTGATACAGGGTGTGATTTATGCAAATCAAACATTACTTTAAATCTACCCTTTAAATCTCTTCCCAGTGGCTTATTTTGTTTGGGGTTTCTTTTGAGGGCGGGGGTGGGGGAGGGTGAGACAGGGGAGGGAATAGTTTTTGTAAACCCTTAAAAATAGTTTATTTAAAAACTGAAAACTGTTTCCTAGTTACACTATAAAAAAATTGAGGCATTGGCAATAAAATGAGAACTGTATATATCATTCATGATGCTAGATCCCATTTACTCTTCTCACCTATGTGAAATAACTGAACTGAGAGAGAGAGAGAATGAACACACAGGGATACATATAGAGCTCCTACTTTGTCTTAGGAGGAAAAAGCAATTATATGAAGAAAAAACCTTAAAGCCATATTGGTTCCACACCACGAACAGCTGTCATGCTGAAAAGGAAAAAACAGCAATCTGAAAATGTTATAAGAAGTTATTTAGAGACAATCCCACTGGAAAACACCAGAGAAAGCACTTGGACCATATTACGAAATGAGCTGGAGCAGCAACCCGAATAGCTGCAGTTTATAACACTGTACAGTAATGGCTGTAAACCTTGCAGTAAATTTAACTGGACTCCTGGGTATGCGATGGTATTCTTGAAAAAAAGATATTACATGAGAAATCTGATTCGCTCACACCAAGTTGCCAGCTTACTCATTCTTAATATCCACCTGCAATACACAAATGGCGCTGAGGCAGCACACTTCACTTTACTTCAATAGGTTAAACCACACATCTGTAAGTAAAGAAATATTCAAAGTGATGTTTCGAACACGCATGTTTCCACCAGTATTCCAAACCGGAAGTATTTATGCATTAAAATGAAAGCACACATTCTTCTATAAAGTTGTACCAGCACAATATAAAATGGTATTACTCCGTGGTCACCATTAAAGTCTTTATGACTGGTAATTTGCAAGTAGTTTGTTGTTGTATTATTACAGTAACAATTAGGCAAAAGGCAAAACTGAATAATTTAATGGCACCCATTGTTCTTGCACAACTTGTTTGCCACAGGGCAAGAATTATGCATTATTATGAAAACGTACCAGAAGCTGGCTCATATTAGAAGCCGTGTGTGTTAATGAACAGAAACATTTATTTGCACTTATTGGAATTTCCTTTTGAGTAGTTACAATGGGTTGCAGATTGAGGGCTACTGTCAGTTAGTGGCAGCAGAGAAATGTCCTGTCCCCTAAAGTTCCTTTCAATCAAGACAACTTCCACAACCAGGATAATTCAAATCTATTTTCCTAAATTACAGACTATCAATTATACTTTGAGGAGAAAACAATTTCTCATAGTGCAGAAAATGGGAAATTCCCCTGAATAAAACAAACCCAAATCCTTGGATGTCAATTTCTATTTCTATTCTGTAGGATCCATTTGTCTTCAAAGTAGCCAAGATCTGGAGACCTTATTACTCAAAGAAAGGACATTTGCAGGTAAGCAGGGATAAATGTTCCTATTCTTCATCGTGCAAAGCTTCACAGATCCATTACAATGGCATTTTTACAGCCATTTATTTTAGGTGGGAAGCAGGATGATCCTTTAAATATGGGACTCCAAAATAAAGTAAATAATTATCTTCATCTTCCCCTTGCCACTGAGATGTGGAGAAGGCTTCCGCCAAAGCATAGCGTTGGCTAAAAAATAGGATTGACCAATATAGAGTGTTTTGGTGAACTTATGTACTGATGGCCATGTAGATGCGCAAATCCCCACATAGGAGACATGACTTCTCTGCCATAAGGACTGGACTTTGATGCTTAATAGAAAGAAGATTATTTGAACTTTCTTATGAATGAGTGGTATTTGACAGTTGTGAGAACTGCTTGTCTGACTAAAAATACAATACTGGGTCTCATCAGAGAAAGCTTCCAACTTCACAAAACCTCATCTGATTGTAGATAGTAGATATCAAGAGCTCTATTAATTGGAAAGGAAGTATAACATCACCTCCTGCAGAGGTTTGATCTGGGTAGTGTCATGCAGAAGAGTGAGGTTCCACGGTCATGCTCTAAGACTTTGAGCGGTTGGACTAAGGGTTGTTGCTCAAAGGAATTATTTTTATGTTAGGATTTGTACAACTCTTTCTTGAACATGCTGATAACATTTTATTACAGAAACTTTACTTTTCTGTTTGGACACTCATATACAGAGTGTAAGACCTTACTGGAAGAATACAAGGCTATGTTCCACTTTAACATGGTGATTAAACTAAGGACTTTGCACTAGTCAGTAGCATAAGTTCTATTTATTGACTTTAAGGTCCATGAGAATGACAGTTACTTTAGCTAAGTCTCTGTTTTGAATCTATCTGGGCCTAGGTGGATGGGGGGCAGGGGGGCAGTAGCAGGCGTACTCTAAGAGACAGACATTGGAAGGTCCAATGTGAAGTTAGCCAGATCTGAGAGCCATAGCCTCCACAGCCAGAAAGAGGCTCAAAACAGCATTACTGATGCTCTCTCCTTCGTATATTTTGTGTGGTTCTAGGAAGCAGTGGCAAAGATGAGAAGACATAGCATGGACCTTGTCCAATGTTGCAAGAGGTCATTCTCCACCTCGTACCCTAGGTCCTGACAGAGACCACAAGGCACTTTATATACTGTTTCCAGATGCAAAGAGGTTGATCACCAGACCACCAAACTAACAGTGAGGTACTAGTGGGTGCAGGTTTAGTCTGATAATTTGACTCTTGGTGGGCACTGAACACTGAGATAGGAAACTTTGCTCTGCCCAGGACAGCAGTTTTTTGCTCTCTAGTATAGGGCTGATTTGTTCATCCTAGTTTAATTATGAAAACCTCATTAGATATATTGACTCTCATGACCAAAAACAAGTCTGTTATCCAGGGAATGAACAGTGCTCCAAGACCTCAATGAATCATTGTGGTTCCAGCTAGCTACTGCTACGCTCTCTCTGGTACCCATTCCCTGGATTGAATAGGGACCTGAATAAGCCTCAGCTGCCTTGTTCACTAACAGGTTGCTCCCTTCAAAAAATCTGAATCTCTGCACTCCCTTGTAGACAGGGCAAAGAACATACAATGGGAACTTCATCTCTGTCAACAAATGTGGTAGGGTGACAGGTGGAAGAGAACAACAGGAATTACTGGATAACAACATGAACTCTGGCTTACTCTGAAATTGTGACTGCTGTCAGCTTGACTGATACTGAACCCAGAATCTCCAGAGCTAGAAGCATGAGAAGCTACTGCTAGAACTAAAACAGCCAGACTTCACTTAGGGAACTTCCACTATGTGAAGGGTTTTAATGAAAGAAAACAGACCATACAAACCTTTAGTCCAAAAATAAAATTAGACAAAGACGACTCTTATTTTAAAACATTACAAAAGAAATGCACTGAAGACCAGTTAATCATACAGTGTAATTATCTGATTGAAGCACTGTGCTGATCAGATTTTCTTCAAGGATTAGTCTTGCATAAACCTAATTTAACCACATTTAAAGTGTAGAACATTTTCCTAGTTGCGGGAGAGCTTAGAATATAAGAAAGGCAAATGAATGAGTGGGTTCAAGTGAAACCCATAGTCTTGGGGAACAAAGTTGTTGTGCAGACCTATGAATCATCTCATGTGGAAAAAAACTGCACATAAAAGAACCCAGGATGGGTGATGCCTCCAAATTTATTCTTTGACAATGTACTTGCCAACAGGAAAAATATTTAAATTAGAAGTATGGAGAAGACTCCTCCAATACATTTAAGAAAAAAAAAAGGAAATTCACACATTACTTGGAACACAGTCATTCTACTTCTCTTGATGGCATCCCTGCAGAGTAGAATTTTGAAGAATTGGGAAATGTGAGGGTGCTGCAAAAAAGTCCTGAAGCGTACAGAATGCATTACAAGGCTCCTAATGCTAAGACTTTGACCTTCAGGAAGTTAGGACTCAGATCCATTCAGAAGGAACTCTTAATATATCCCTGGCTGAGATACAAAATGGGATTCTTGCCCTTTCAAGTACCATAAGGACTGAGATCAGAATCCCATGAAATGCCCAGACTTGTGGACAGTTTCAAAATCAGAAAGCCCATGAGCTCTCCTTAGAGCTGGAAGGCAAATACTTGGAGTTTCCAGAAGAAATACAAACTGAAATCTTTCCTTAGGCAACTGGACTGGAAACATGAATGCCTGATAGAATGCTCAGGTCCTGAATGGGCACTAAATAGCTCCTCTGAAAATACATGAAGATGAGGGACTCAAGTAGTTTAAAGGTCCTGTGATTACTTACAGATACTACCTCATATAGGGAGACTATCAACAAGCATCTATGACAATGGTTTCCAAACAGTGGGTTGTGACCCCAAATGGGGTTGTGCCAGCAGATGGGTCACAGGCTGACAGGCCAGATTTGGCCTGCAAGACGAAGCCATCTGCCCTCAAACATGTCCAGACCTGCTCCACAAATGCCACGCCAGGAGGCCACCATTTTGAGACTTGAATTCAGAAGATCCTTATGTGGGCAACAGTCTTATTAACAGAGCAACCTCTCTGCCTGAAATGGTAGAAGTCTGTACTAACATTTCCTCAGATGGGAATCTGCAGTGGCTTTTAAGCACATTTGCTTTTCTTATATTTTAAGGGGCCACATCTTTTATGACACCCTGAGTACTCTGTTGGTACTTGATAAAGCATCATTGTATGTAACTGCCTGTGCTGCAAATTCCCGGCTGACAACGAAATTATTCTGGCTCCCACAGAGGTTATGGCTGAGCATCTCAACCAGATGAATGAACAGGTCTGCATACTTTCATGTCCAAGTCGGGGGGAAAGAATGACTGGGTGCAAAACTCCTTTCAGTTCAAGCCTGATGCTATGGATTTGCCAGCAGCTGAAATCATACAGCTCATTCAAATTTCCTGAGATTGAATCTTGTGATGAATACATGCTCCACTTCTCTCCTGGAGTTCTGGTTCACTGTTGAGAATTAATATTCTGCACTCTCAACATGCACCTTGAAACTGATGGTGCCATTTGTGAGCACATATTTATGTGAAGCTGGATTTAGCACACAGTCTCACTACTGATCTACCATTGATGTCACACTGTAGATGAGATGTGCAATTTCTACCACACCATGGGACACAGAGACGCTCCAGATGGGGTCATGAAGGTGAAACGTTTGGGGAATTCCTGATCTATGATCTTGAAGGGCCTGTGACATGGGATTCTTGTCCCGCTGACACTCTCTTGGAAGACACATCTGCACACCATAATTCATGCCAATCAGAAAAGAAAAAACTTCAAGGATGCCAGAATGCCATGTGCTGCTGCTAAAATTCCAACCAATTTAAGGCTTGCCTGCCACACTGTTGCACAGCATGGGAGGCGGCATGTTAGTGCCCAGCTAGGCAACAAGGAAGAGCCCCTCTGATCTTTGCTGGGCTTGTTATGCTGCTGTGTTTTCTGCTGACCCTGTACTCAAAAATCCTCTTCCTGCAAGAGGCACTGAGTGAGAAGAGGGATAAAAATCAGAGGAACCTCCTGCTTCTTCAAGTAGATGTAAGTAGGGTGACCAGATGTCCCAATTTTATAGGGACAGTCCCGATATTCAGGACTTTGTCTTATATAGGCACCTATTACCCTCCACCTTCTGTTCCGATTTTTCACTTGACATCTGGTCACCCTTGATGTAAGACACTGGGGAATTTCTTTGAACAGCTCCATCTGCAGGCACCACATTGTGAAGTGTGAGTGATTTAAAAAAAATAAATGAAAGAGGAGCCCTCCGTGCTTGGAAGATGAGGAGAAATAACTTAAGTTGTAACTGATTACAGAGCACCAGATGTCCTGAAGGAAAACTGACACCTTTTGGACAGAAACACTTATTCTCACACCCTGCCTCTCTTTTGGTAATGGCACACTGGAACTGTAATCTTTAATTTAATTATTTACAGCCTGAATAGTTAAGACCGGTGCAAATACATTACTCTATGTGGACAGGGTTTAAAATCACTTGGTGTACTGGGGACATCTCATAAGTTGACTGGAAATATCTTGGACGACTAGATCATAGGAACTGACAAAAACCCGCTCTGCTCCTAGAGGTAACTGGTAATAACCTAACAGATTCCTTTCTCTTCCTTAGTAGGGTATTATCCCTATATTCTCTGAGACAATTTCCTTCATCTTTTCCTTTTTCATTAATTAGTCTCTCTCTCTAGGTTGGCTTCCTGCATATTTTCTCACATTTGAATTAAGTGAGGATAAACAGCAGTCCACACAAGGCCAACACAGCCATCTAACAGTCCAACGAAAAGGCACCGGCATTTGCAGTAATATAGTGCGTCCATTTTCTCCAATTAAAGCAACATTTAACGATTTGTTTACTGACTGGGGTGGGGATGGGAGGGGAAACATTAGGTCACATCTCTGCTTCCTCAAAGCTTTCCAGATGGCAATTACTTGAACACATTCTTGCTGACTAAAGGTCTAACAAGTTATTATCTGTAAATTCACAATGACATTTTTAATCCAGTAATTTCAAGCCTCAAAAGGTGAATTAGTGTCTCCAGAGAGCTCAAGTGAAGCTTCCATCAGTCAGCAGAGTAGCTATTGCAGTTCCAGTGTCTGTTTGATTCATACTTCTACCTGTAGCCTTGATCTGATTATAGAGCAAACTGTACCTTTAATCTTCCTTTCCTTTGTTGTGTTTTCAAAAGAAATTCTCAAAGTTCTTCATTATACAGCAGTAATTCTGAAAGTCACTAAGGGCTTTGCTTTTGAAGTTCTCAAACAAAAGCCAGACTACCATAATAAATCTGGCAATACTAAAATTCATCCCTGCCTGCTTTGGACAGTGACGTGATAAATTTATTAGAAGAGCAGTAGCTGGCTGAGATGTTCTTGTCAGGGTCACGTGAAAGAGGTTAAATATGGCAACTCCCACTCTTCCAATTCTGGACTGACTGCACTGGGTCACAAGATACAGTAAATGGGATAAGTAAAGGGGTCCTTTGACTGTCTGTGAGGCAGGAGCTACCTGTCTCCATTTTAGGTAGCTATTCAGGAAGTCATGTGGCCAGTTGCCTGTCTCCTTTGCAGCAGCAAAATGTCTCAGAATCATCTGCTGCTAGGCTAGAGTCCAGCACCCTTCCCTAACACTACACCTGTGATGCCACAAAGAGGGAAGCATGGGACCCAGGGGTTCAAAGGTGGTCCTCCCTCAATGCAGGATGCTGAGGTGGGGTTCATGCAGAGGCTGTGTCCAGGTGGGCTCCACCGGTGTCAATGAAGGCCACTGAACCAAAAGGCTGCCTACTGCCACAGCCACCTTTTGCTGTAAAAACTGTCTTCCATTCATTTAATTGTTATTGATTATTGTTTATAAATACAAATTGTGGCCTTTACTCAAGAAAATAATCATCATCCGTATGAAGCAGTTTTCCCTGGTTATCCTCAGGATACCTAACCCTTAATTAGAACATACAGAAACAGTACATCTTCATATGCAAATATTGTTTTTTTGATAATAGCTAGATTCCTTTGTGGCTGTTTCCTGCACACTCCTGTGCCAACCATGGACAGTCAACCATGGACGCTTCTGTCTAGGAGTGTGTGAGCTGCCTGCACACCCTAGCCAACCACGGACAGCTGCCAGTGAGCCTGGTGCCCACCCCACTGGGTGGGGCTAGAGACGGTACAGCCACACCAGAGGAGCTGCCGGCACAGGGCACTGGCTCCTGCTAGCAGCAGCCCGACGTGCTGCTGCTTTCACCACTGCGGTTCCCAGTAGAGCTCTGCAGATACCAATTTATATCCGTGGCTATCCGCATTCACGGATATAAATTGTGTCTGCGCAGGGCTCTAAATCCTGGACACCACCACATGTGCAAGTATGTTCCCCTTTCCTTGAAAAACCTCCAACAGTACACCTCCCCAGTGGCAAAAAATATGATGGATCTTAATTGGAGTCAAATGCCATCTGTATGGTAATTTATAAAAAATTATCTATGAGCTACAGAAGCTGAAGATGTATACTCTCCCCCTTCCCATATAGAGACTTAATCATACACCAATTTTTGTCCAAATCCCTCTCCCATCTTTTCATTTGGGTTGTTTTCTTATCTTTTTTCAATAAAAATTGTAGGTCTTAGAAATTAAGCCTTTTGTTCCAGCTCGCACCTCAGTCAACTTCTCACATATGGTTAAAGGTCTAAACACAGCTGTCATGTATACAGATTTCACAATAAAATATTTGACTTGTAAATAATGAAAATACAGGCTCTTCATATTATTTACATTACTTACCTGTTGGTATGATTTCAAATCAGGACCCAGGAACAGCTGTCTGAATTGAGTAGCCTCTGTTCTTAACCAAAATGAATAGTCATTTTGATCTTTTTTAGAAATAAATTCCTGATTATTAATAAAAGTAACTAAGAAAGAAGGCCTTGGCAACAGGGATTTAAAAAACTGCTAATACAGTCCAGATGAATGGGTAATTTTTAAATTTTGGGTGACTTACATTTCTTTTTCACCCACAATTACATGAATAGCTTTACTTGGGCTCCACTCTTTGGATGATCTGTTGCTAACTGAAACTATCATATCTATTGGTGCATAACAATGATGCATACTAGTAATAAGCCGAAGTAGAAAATGCTAGTCTACCCCATTTTGTAGGCTTATACAGAACTTTAGAATTAACCTTCCGTTTCCCTGTGAATTTTAATAGTGCATCCTGTCATGTTTTTAATATCTCATGATAGAATATTATGAGTCTATGAACCAATCTGTCCCAAACCCAGGTACATTGAATTATACCCGATTTTAAATATACTTGTAGCACACCAAATACAAAGAAGATTATTAGATATCCCACTGTACAGAGAGGATTAAACACATTTTTTATGGTAGACTATGTTATTTTATATAATGTTGTTGTAGTTGTGTCAGTCCCAGTGTATGAGACACACAAGATGGGTGAGATAACTTTTATTGACCAACTTCTGTTGGTGAGAGAGAGACAAGCTTTTGAGAGACAGAGCTTTTCTTCAGATCTGAAAAAGATACTCAGAGCCCACCTTGCGAGGTCCTAGAGCCTGGGCTCCAGCCTGAGCCCAAAAGTCTACACTGCAGTTAAATAGCCCCTTAGCCTAAACCTCACGAGCCAAAGTCAGTGGCATGGTCCAACCATGGATGTCTAATAGCATTATATAAGTACCCAGAGTGTCACATCTAAATACAAGATCGAATACATAATTTACCATAAGCTGTTAGCACATATTCTAAGGGACCTTTCAAGTTGAAGTGTATTTAGCTGTGACAATGAGTGCCTTTCCCAGAGCTGAAGAAGAGCTCCGTGTATCTCAAAAGCTTGTCTCTCATCAAAAGAAGTTGGTCCAACAAAAGATATTACTGCACCCACCTTGTCTCTCTAATGTCTTTTATTGTAATCTTTACCTAATGTTTCTGATTCAGACTCTCCTCAAGGGAATCTCAGCAGTAATTTAGATAGTAAATTGTAGAATTAGGATTGAGATGCATTGGAGAGGTGGCAGTGAAGAATACACAGTTGCTGTACTGCATTATCCTTGATTCAGGCCAGGGCTTATACTCCTTCACTTTTCTCCTGCATGTAGTAGTCATGAAATAAAAATGTTTCTTACCAAATATTGAAATGCTACGATGAAGACAAGTCCTTCTTTTAGGTCACTCAGATGAAAAAGGAACTGACCATTGTAACTTATAACCCACCAGTCCTATCACAGTCTCCCTGAAACTTCAGACTCCGAAGAACCTTTATATGAATTCACTACAATTTATCTACTCCCTATCCCTATAAAATAGAATGATTTATATTTTACAGTAAGTTTAAATTTAAATTCAACTTAAGTAATGCAATAGTGCAATGACAGTATACATTCATTCCATCTTACTAATTTTCCAAAAGTTTCATTGTATGAAGTTCAAGTTTTAGTGCAAGTTACCTCATTTATATATCTTCAGAAAGCCATTTAACAAAATCAAGTCATTACTACCATTTTCTGAAGAGAATATTTCAGCTATCTTTCCTACATTCTCACCAACTCAATATTTCATTTCACTTTAGGATGCAATAATAAAAAGGAAGGTCAAACACATGACTACACAAAAAGAAGTGTCAGTTTGAAGTCAAATATTCAGAAAATCTAACTATATTAGCTTTTCATTATCAACTCTTGTTTGTACCATACAGGGTCTCCAGTACAATGAAAAAAATGTTCCTTTGCTTATGTTTACATCAATCACGGTGATAACATTCTATTCTGTATTTAGAATTTTTCACCAGTTATCTCATATATAAATTAAGCCACGAGAACTAGGACAGACCACTTAAAGAAATGCTACAGGTCAAATCTTTGAAATGAATCAAACTGCCCATCACTGCTGATTAACTTATCTCTTAGGTACGTAACTTGAAACAGTGCAGGAAAGTACCAGATTCACTAAGGGAAAAAAATCTAAATACTTAGATCTTTTCCCCCCCCAAGATTGTAAGGGTACCTAGAGCTACTTTATGAGTGCTTTATTATTTCAGCCACAAATCATGACCACTCTGCAGCAACGTCACAAAAGAAATAAACTACAAATAAGTCATATTAAGCTGAAAAGAGGCCCAGTATGACCAAAATGGTCAGCTGACCCCAGTCTAAAACAAGCAAATTGTGACTATGAGCAGTGCAGTTTCCATTCCAAAAGGAAAGGTAGAAATCCAAACTGGCATATACCCAGGATAGCACAGATGTTCAGCTGCCCTTGGAAATGGTCAAATGCCATCTTCCCCCTAAAGAGGGGAAGGTTAGGCATTTATAGACATCTCTGATACATTCCTAGAACATCTGAGCACCTCACGATTCTTCTGTGAGATACAGGAAGTATTATCCTTTTTTATACTGAGCTGCAGATCTTATTCAAGTGCTCCTGGGAAAAGATCACTTAAAACGTATTTTCACTGGTGGAATTAAGTGTCAATGAAGGACAACTGGAACAGCTTCATTACTCTAGTAATGCACTCTTGAGCAGAGCTCATTCACTTTAGCTTCAAGTCAAAGTAAAACCATTATGGAGCAAGTAAGCCAACTAATGACATGTCAAGAACGGAGTAAGAGTAAGGAGAACCTCACTATCTCATCAAGACAGACTGTGCTCTCACCAGACTTGAACAGCATCCATCCCCACTTATCTACACCTGAAGCTGCATCAACCCACAACTACCGCTGGGAAAGAGAGAAAGAAAACATGATAGAAGACATTTGTCAACACACCATCACTAGTTCTATACTGTGAATGACCACAAACATCTGGTGTCCTTTCGCTTCCCCCTTTTCCCACTGCCCCAAGTCTTTGTTGCTGTTTCCTGCAAATTTGCTTTAAGTAAGCAAAGGGTCCTTCCCCAAACCAGAAGAGCATGTCCTTCAAGTTCCATAGCCTGCAGCAAGAGGAGCCTCAGGAAAGCATATGGTCCTTCTCAACATTGGGGTTAGGTTTTGTATTAGGCCTACAGAATCTTTCAGAGAGACCTGGATATGAAGAAATTACTTAATGAAATATAAAAACCTCAAATACAAGTTTGCATTTATTATACAAGTCAATAGTGACTGTCCATCTCCCAAATGAACAAGAATTAGTTGAAAAGTGACACCACACTTGTGCAAGTGATATATTATATAGAAGCAATTTGAGCAATTGTAGAGCCTTATGAATAGTCTCATCACCCATGGCAGTTCTCAGGGTATTCAGGACTGAGAGTCACCTTGTTACCTATCCTGCCTTCAGCAATAGGGAGACGTGCTTGCAATTTTACATTGAGTTAACACAGGCATAACATACAAATCACTGGAGATGATAGCACCGTTCTATTTGGTGCTGGCTAGGCCTCAGATGAAGTACTGTGTCCAATTTTGGTCACCAATGTATAGAAAGGATGTAAAGAAACTGGAAAGGATCCAGAGGTGAGCAACAAAGATGAGCAAATAGATGGAATGCAAGCCATATAAACAAAGTTTGAAGGAACTGGGTATTCTTAGTTTGGAAAAGAGGAGATTGAGGGAGGACATGATAGCTGTCTTCAGATACTCGAATGGCTGCCACAAAAAAGGTGGAGAAACATTGTTCTCTCTTGCCACAGAGGACAGGACAAGAGGCAATGGGTTCAAACTACAGCACAGCAGACTTAGATTAAATCTCAGGAAAAAAATTCCTAACTGTCAGAACAGTAGGACAATGGAACAGACTGCCTCAGGAGGTCGCGGGAGCTCCTTCACTGGAAGTTTTTAGAAGGAGGCTGGATAGCCATCTGTATTGGATGTTTTAGACCCAACAAATCCTGCATCTTGGTAGGGGGTTAGACAAGATGACAGTTGTGGTCCCTTCTAACCCTTATGATTCTATATTCAAAACAATCACTCCTGGACTATGTCAGCCCTTACTTTTCCTTTCTAGTTAATAGGTATACCCTAGTCCCTGAGCCCCTTTGAAGTATTCACCTGTAGTATTCAGCCTTGCAGCCACTGAACACTCACAAAAATACCAGATCTGCTGTTTCCCAAGGGAGCAGTGTACATGCCAGCTTCAGTGACCCAACTCAGGATCAGCACTTAACTTAATATCACAGCACTTAGATAAATTTATAGAGAAATCAAGGATAAGTTTATTACCAAAGATTCAACATATAAGAGATAGTGAGTAAGGATAATGAAAACAGAATAAAACAAAATCATAATATGCTTTCTAGAGACTAACTTAACAGGCTAACCTCCATGCTAAGTCAGTCTTCTGTACTATCGTCTATCAATGTAGGCAGAGATCCCTTTTTCATTAATGTAAACACGCTGTTTACTTTCTAAGGGGCACACTAAAGGTGTCTCCTTTTGCCTTCTACTTATATCCCCAAATATAATTGTACCCTGAGTCAGGACAATCCCCTGGTTTATTTTCTGGCGTGCTCCTGCCCCATTTATTTCACATCCCATTGATTTCACATATAGATATTGAAGCCACTGTGTTAACTCACAATGCTTTATGTACATGGTGACAGAGGTGAAGTAGTATTTTGTGTCTCACAGAAAATCTGTCTGTCAACTCTGCCTTGATATAGACTAATCCTCCCCCATTTTCAGTATACATACATATCTCCTTACATAGTATCTGTACATACATTTCACAACAATATTAACAACCACCGTAACCACCACCATTAATTTTTTCACATTTCTTTGTTAATTCTGCATCCTCATTTAAATTATGGCAGCATTTCGGAACCTCAGTCAAGGATCAAGTACCTTAAATACAAGGCACCACACAGACAAGCATCAAAGAAGACCATCTCTATTGCAGACAGCTTATAATCTATATCTCAGACAGGACTCAGCAGGTGAGTGGAAAGAGAAACAGATTGATGCTTTCTCTCTGAAAGCAGACAATATATTCTATTTACTGTAGTGCTCCAAACAGGAAGATTTGGAGCTAGTTTAAAAGTTATCTAGTCTTTCTGTTCAATCCATAACTTTGCTAAAATCATTGAATAGAGAGACCGGATCTCTGGCTTATTACACCAGTCTATAACCCACCAACAACCCATCCAGCTGCTTTTTTCCTCCCCTCCTTTACTTTCCTCCCTATAACTGAAGGGTGTTAACTTTACCTTGAATGGTCCCTTTAAATGTGTTAACTATTTATGCTAAACAATCTGTTCCACCTTGTATCGAGCTGTGACACTCTGAGTTAGCTTCCCAGAGCTTGTCTACATCACAAAGTTGCAGCGCTGGTGAGGGGGTTACAGCGCTGCAACTTAGGAGGTGTACACATCTGCAGGGCATCACCAGCGCTGCAACTCCCTGTTTGCAGCGCTGGCCATACTCCCGTTTTGTCTCGGGTGTAGAGGATCCAGCGCTGGTAATCAAGTGTAGACACTTACCAGCGCTTTTCTTGACCTCCGTGGAATAAGCAGGTATCCCAGCATACCTGAGGAAGCCTCTGGTAATCAAGCTGGTCTCCTTCCCCGGTTTGCTCTCGCGTTCCCCGAACCCCGAGCAAGCAGGTCTCCTTCCCTGCGGTTTGCAGGGTGGTTCGGGGAACGCGAGAGCAAACCGCGGCGAAGCTGGTCTCCTTCCCCGGTTTGCTCTCGCGTTCCCCGAACCCCCGTGCAAGCAGGTCTCGTTCCCTGCGGTTTGCAGGGGGGTTCGGGGAACACGAGAGCAAACCGCGGCGAAGCTGGTCTCCTTCCCCGGTTTGCTCTCGTTCCCCGAACCCCTGAGCAAGCAGGTCTCCTTCCCTGCGGTTTGCAGGGGGGTTCGGGGAACGCGAGAGCAAACCGTGGCGAAGCTAGTCTCCTTCCCCGGTTTGCTCTCGCGTTCCCCGAACCCCCGTGCAAGCAGGTCTCCTTCCCTGCGGTTTGCAGGGGGGTTCGGGGAACGCGAGAGCAAACCGCGGCGAAGCTGGTCTCCTTCCCCGGTTTGCTCTCGCGTTCCCCGAACCCCCCTGCGGTTTGCAGGGGGGTTCGGGGAACGCGAGAGCAAACCGCGGCGAAGCTGGTCTCCTTCCCCGGTTTGCTCTCGCGTTCCCCGAAACCCCCTGCGGTTTGCAGGGGGGTTCGGGGAACGCGAGAGCAAACCGCGGCGAAGCTGGTCTCCTTCCCCGGTTTGCTCTCGCGTTCCCCGAAACCCCCTGCAAACCGCAGGGAAGGAGACCTGCTTGCTCGGGGGTTCCGGGAACACGAGAGCAAACCGCGGGCAAGCTGGTCTCCTTCCCCGGTTTGCTCCCGCGTTCCCCGAACCCCCCTTGAAGCCGCCCAACACCGCTGCAGTGTGGCCACATCTAACACCACTTGCAGCGCTGGTTGCTGTAAGTGTGGCCACTCTGCAGCGCTGGCCCTATACAGCTGTACTAATACAGCTGTAACAACCAGCGCTGCAAAATTGTAGATGTAGACATACCCCCAGACCTAAAGAGCAGCTCTGTGTAAGTCAAAAGCTTCTCTCTCACACCAACAGACGTTGGTCCAATGAAAGATATTACCTCACCTGCCCTGTCTCTCTAATACCATAGGACCAATGCGGCTACACCAACACTGCACACAAGCAATACTGTCAAAATTAATACGAATGCAGTTTTATAACAGACAGTATATGCACATGAAGAAGCAAGAACAATGGACACAGTGCAGCAGAAAACCACTGGATTGTATTCTGCCACCTTGGTTTTTGATTGATGATAGAACTCTGTGCCTGGTGCCTTCTACCTTAGACCTTTTAAGTGACGCTTTCAAGTCTGTTTAAGCTCAGCTTGTTTCTCCAGTGAGGATGAGGCAAAACTCTGAAACCATGAAATTCAGTAACCATGTTTTAGCATACGTGCCTACTTAGGTTATAACATAAACTGAATGCTCCTAACCCTGTCAACGCTAGTACAATACAGTACTCTTTGCCACTCAGTAGACCATTTAAACACCATTTCCTGAACTGAATTTCACAAGATATACTCTGACCTTGCTGAAACAAAGAGTCATCTCAGTATGGAACTGATGCAGGTGGGGAGGACTAAGAAAAAGGCGAGGATCAATGCTGCTTGAAAATTTAAAGGAAGAATGAATAAATGGTGCCCAGAAACTTGTCTGAAAGTATTAAATTAAAAACTGTACTAGAATTAATGTAACATTTGCAAAGTTTAGTCAGGCCACCACATACTAGTTAAAATAAACACAGGCCCCAGTATATTCCTCCAGTGCTTTAATTGCATGAAGTACAGATAAAGACTGAGAATGTTACATGTCTGTCATCTTTTATTTATAAATAAGTGTAATGTAGTATTTTTTCACTTTTGTTGAGTCTCTTCTCCTTGTGCGTTCTTGAGGCTCTGAAGAGACCGAGTATTTCTACTATCTTAAAGATGAATGAGGCCAGGCTCTGAAACTATGACTTTTCAGTTTTGAAGAAAAGGGCCTTTCAGCAGTCCTCAAAATAACTTTGCCAAATTAACTTGAGCTATACCATTACCTGACATACTCAGAATAAACAAAACATTCTCAATAAATTAAAATTCTGAAAATGTTGACAATCACTGAGAGCACAGGGCAGCTAGGAGTTCTCCTCCCTTCTCTACCCTTTGTCTTCCTATGCACTTTACCTTTCTTCACTCTAGTGAATGTCAAGAAAGGCCAAGTCACCATAGACCACTTCCTCTGAGAAATAAATGGAGGTTTCAAAGCACTGGAGCATTTCTGTTACGAATAGCAATACATTTTTATATAGCACAGCAGATGTCCCTTGAAGAGTGATTTGGTGTTGTGTGCGGCTTTTCTTATAATAGTCTTCCTTAAAAATTATAGGATCTCTTTTGCATGGGGGAGGAGCCGAGGAGTTCACTGTTACCCTTTAAAAGGATGTGGTCTATTTTTCTGGAGCTCTTTAGATTTCACAACTGAAGGTGAGCTGCAAAGGGAAAGTGATTGGGGATCACCTCCACCGGCACAACCTTATACAGAAGACTGGTACTGACTGTGTTTTGGCAAACAGCTTCACTGGCAAACAGCGTCATTTGTAGCTTTCAGACATGCAGGAAAAATCTTTTACCACCTTATGATGCTGCCTACCCCATGAAGTTCCACTTCAAGTAACTGAATGTATCTGCTAGAGTATTTGTTACTGCAGGCTTGCTGTATTAAGTGAGCTCATATTGGACATTGCCCAAGTGTAAACGTTCGTGTTCTGAGAAGCCTTGACATGTGAAGGAAAAACTACGGAGCCGAATTAGTGATCAACACTACCCAAAAGAGCCACAGTATGTAAATTCATGGTTTCATTTACTAAATATTTCTCACAGCAAAATGGCAGATCAAATATTCTACAATTTGTTAACATAGTAAAAGCATCCTGATTGGTTAATAACTTAGACTGAAACTGTGATTTAATTATCAACCAATATCATGTGCTGCAAAGAGCTGAAGGAGACACATTATGGAGCTGCTTGGGGCTCACAAGCCTCAGGCTGAGTATCAATGTGTTAAACAGCATAATCTACAAGTAAACAGTTTTCACTATTTTGTGATGAAACACAGGACCATATCACTATATTAGCTGAACATTTTGCAAAGTGCTTTAACATGGCTCAGGCTATTTCATTTTAAACTCTGTCAGGCTAGCGTTGACAGGGTTAGCAGCATTCAGTTTAGAAGTTATGTTATAAACTAAGTAGGCACATATGCTAAAACATGGTTACTGAATTTCATGGTTTCAGAGTTTTGCCTCATACTCACTGGAGAAACAAGCTGAGCTTAAACAGACTTAAAAGCGTCACTTAAAAGGTCTAAGGTAGAAGGCACCAGGCACAGAGTTCTATCATCAATCAAAAACCAAGGTGGCAGAATACAATCCCCAGAATACAAAGAAACTGTTTTATCTTTAGACGTGTGACACAAGGGTTTTAGAAAAGAACATTCAGTAAACCATTACTTTTTTACACTACTTATTCTCTGGGAAGCACCCATTAAAGAGCTATACTTCATTTTATATAATAATGAGATTTTTTTTAATTAAAAATGAAAATACTGAAAAGTCAGAGCCAAAAGGTGATTTGTGCCACATAATCAGAACACTGCTAAAGACTAATTGGGGGAGCGTCTCATGTCAGAAGATAGACCGAAGCTACAGAGCAACCTTAGAAATCCACAGTTAAGTGTGGAGTTCACTGCTTTAAGTAGCATTTTGCCAACAGCATAGAACAGCACAAAGCATATAGTGAAGATTCTTTAAAAAATGGTCTCTCCACAAGTGAGCTAAAACCAGGTGTAAAAATTCCAACTACTTTCTTCCTTATAGAATGACATCAAAAAGGTTTTCAAAAGGTTCCATATAACCTACAGATGCTTGAAGGGTGCAGTTTTGAAAGAACTGTAGAATACTTGTAATTTGCCCCCATGCCATTTTTTAATTCACCAAGTGTAAGAGAAGAATGGATTTTTATAAATGCCTTTATAGAGAACTTTATAGAGAAAACAGAAAAGCCTAACTGCAGCAGGCATTAAGTATACTATGTTATTCTTTACAAAAAAAGAGACTGATTTTTCTATTTGTATAAACAGAGATGATATTTTGGTATTTGATGCCTGGTTTGATATGAAATGAAAGGAGCTACCACATCGATTTCTTGCTTTAATGATTAAAAACCTCTGAACACATTTTAGTACTTCAAAAATCTGTTGCAAGAATACATTCAAAAGCTAGTTTGCCTTGAGCATGGCTGAGCAAAGAAAAAGCATATTGAACACTAAAACAGGCAAACCACTGAAAAAATCTGTGGAGCCAGGACAGTAAATTGATACGCTGCAGACAAAAACTTGCTAGGAAAACAGTGAATAAATCTTTCAAATGTCAGTTACCAACTCAAACTGTACTACTGATTTGTCTGCACTGCATTTGTTTCCTAACTTTACTTATTTCAATTGCTTCTAATTCTAATTCCATTCTCCAATGTTTTTCATTAGACTGATTTCTAGTGCTTAAAGATGATCAATGCTGATTTTTGGAATACATAGTCAATGACTTTTTCCAATTCCCTTAAGCTGAAATGGAAGTTTGCATAAACTATTAGAACTGGTCTGATCCAGTCCTCTCTAGTGTTCTGAATCTCTTCAGAACTGAGCATATGAAATAAATGAAAGCAAATAACTTCTATTCCATTGTCTACTTCCCTCATGTTCCTCTCTCTCTCACTCTAGGTTTTTTGTTTTTTTTTCCTTCTACAGGTAAAACCACTATCCTTTACATTCCTATAGACTTAATTAGTGCTTTTACAATTGTTGCATCCCTTAATTTCATTTTCTCACTATCACTCAAAATAAGCTGGGATCTTTCCTTTAGACATTGGGTTGCAGTTGATGTACTTAAATGTGTTCTACAACTTCAATTATCACAGTTCTCTCTAATAATCAAAGGAGAAAAATAGGTGTGATAGCCAGTCTGACATTATACTTTACAAGCCAAACAACAAAACATTCTTTAATCCTGTTCGTAGAACTATAAAAATAAAGTCGTAGCCAGAAATTAATACATCTTACTTATTTCCACAACAGT
Organism: Gopherus flavomarginatus; assembly: GCF_025201925.1. Taxonomy (NCBI): domain Eukaryota; kingdom Metazoa; phylum Chordata; order Testudines; family Testudinidae; genus Gopherus; species Gopherus flavomarginatus. The sequence goes on from NC_066618.1 coordinate 193,401,902, forward strand.
TTAGGCAGTCTATTTTCATTACAAACCTGACGTAAATTTTCTGATGCAACTGCTATCCACACGTGCTTTGTGTATGCAATGGGGTATTTGGATGCCAAAGTACTAGCACCACAGGTTTAACATTTGTCTATCATATACTTAAAGTGACAGCCAATTAAAATATTGAAACAAAGAAAAAAAACAAATGACATTTATAGTCTTGCATTACTAAAACTTTAGGCAATAAAAGCTGAATACTGCACATGGTGAGCTGTCTGGAATGGACACAATGGTGAGAGAAATGGGTCTTTGATCAATGTCCATACTATGCAGACATCAAGCTTTCTTACACAAGAAGCTGACAGATGAGATGGGCTGCAGACAGAGTACAGCTAGACTTGGCTTAGTTCAGGGACCATGTAAGGGAAGAAGGTTGCAGAAGGAGACCTTTCAAGAAGAGAACCAAAGAAGGAAGAGAGCAAGAACATGGGAGGTACTGGAAGTGCTTGAGCAGAAACTGGGAAATACAACCAGTTTCGCCAAATGTATGGATAAACCAATAATCTGTATGACATAAGTAACAGCACAAGCTATACAAGTTGTTTTGGCAAACTTACTTTCATGATGGTTGTCATATTGCCTAGATAACCCATAAAACTGTTTTCAATGTAGCCCACTGCATTTATTAACTTTGAGACTCTGCCGCATGCATACTTTCATCCATTCTCATCCTGCCTCCTTGAAAAGAATTCAGACCACTTCACCCAGAATTAAGGCAATAAATTTTAAAACACTCCTTTAGAAGGCCAATGAGTCAACTGAAAGGCTTAACAAGAGCAACTAAAATTTGGTTCTCCTCTGAATGTTCTTGAAGCCAACCAAGTTAACAATTTATAGAAGAGAATCAGAAGTTAATTTCTATGCAATATATAGTGTATGTATTTTAAGAAGCTATGCATAATGAAATTTCTTGTAGGAATTATCTGAAATCAGAAGCGTAAGAGCAGATTTTTAATAGCCATAGTTCTGTAACAAGTAAGGGCCTACCAAATTCATGGCCGTGAAAGATGTATCACGGACATTGAAATCCAGTCTTCTGTGTACTTTTACCCTATAGTAAAATCCAATGCCGTTATATGCACAGTTACAGGTTCCAGATGTGATTAGCAGCTTGTTTCAACATAAAGAAAGGTCATGAACTTGACAGGATTTATTGATTGACACTTTACAGCAGCAAACACTCAGGGCTCAACTCACTGACTGGTAGATATGGGCATCCAGGGTGGTTTTGTAGCACAGTGATTTCAATTGATAATTTCACTTGTTTTCCAGTAGGCTGTTTTAAAATGAGTGTCCAAAGTAAATCAAAAACCTCTACAATCAGTACTGTAGCGGAAGCCAAATTCTACATACTGATGGTGATAAACTGTTTTGTACAAGCTACAATGTTTTGTTGGATTCCACTTAGACTCAAAGTGGCTGCAGATGTTGCACTGCTGGGAAACAAACAAACCCAAAACAATATATTCTCTTTTTAAGACAACGATAGAGCTCCGAGATCCGTCATTTAGCTACAATGGAACTTGTGGATGCATTTGCAAGCACTAACATACCGCCGGAAAAACCTGATCACCCAAAGCTGTGCAAATTCATTCAATTGAACATACAAAAAAGGAGTTGTTTACCAAGTGCAAATAACCTATGACAGAACTACCTTCCAAAGGTTTCTGTGACGGCGCAAGTATGGTAAAGTCGATAAACTGCTCAGCTACATTAAAAAAGATCTTTAAACACTGCCCTAGCTGCAGTCTTTGATATAGGCAGTACATTGCAAATGAGACTGAAATGGGGGAACAAAAAATTGCATTTCCCCCAGAGTCAGTAATTACTTGTTGGACTTCCTGGTTTTGGGCTGCACAATACCAGTTTTAATAAAACTTTCAACCCTTCTAAACGATGCTCAGCTGAATGAGGAAATTCAGCTTGTTGCCAAGAATGCCAGAGGACTGATGGACTTCAGTTGGTTTGAATCTTGACATGTCACAGTCCACAAAGCTTACAACAAAGTAATGGATGTACTGTTCTGGGCTGAAGCACAGTCAAACAAAAAATCACTCTGACAACATTGAGTTAAACGCCAGTGCTCAGCAGGTGTTTTCTTGAATTGTAAAGAAGCTCAGACAATATTACAGCTGTAGAGAAGTCAAGCTATGTAGAAAAGAAACTTTCGAGCAGTTTGTTTTAACAAGTTGCAGCAAGATTCCTAAAAGCTGTGCATATTTTTGATTCTGCACAAATGCACCTGTTGATGTTGGAATTAACTTCTCAATGCAATTCCTGGCATTGACAAGAATTGTAGGCTAGAGATTCCTGCTTACAAAAATATTGCCAATGAAATGGAATGCACTTTGCCCGAGCTACAGTTTTGGAAGTCAGTGGAAGGCAGAATTCCCCATCTCACAAAGCTAGCTCGTTCTGTTTGACAATTCCAATGAACTCCATGGATGCAGAGAGAACTGTGTTTAAACATGGACGACTGTTTTCAGCGCAGAAACAGGGAATGAAGAAAGACTGTTGCAGGATGCTCCATACTCACATTCAAAACCCAAACTTTTTTCCCCCACCTGCTTTTGTTAACTTACGGGCTTTACAATACGTTTATACTTTGCCATTTAATTATATAATATATATTTTCATGCTCTCTTTCAACACTTAAGATTTTTAAAATTTTATGACCATGATATTTATGATTAAAGGTCTTGAGAACATGACCTATGAAGGAAGGCTGAAGGAATTGGGTTTGTTTAGTTTGGAAAAGAGAAGACTGAGAGGGGACATGATAGCAGTTTTCAGGTATCTAAAAGGGTGTCATCAGGAGGAGGGAGAAAACTTGTTCACCTTAGCCTCCAATGATAGAACAAGAAGCAATGGGCTTAAACTGCAGCAAGGGAGATTTAGGTTGGACATTAGGAAAAAGTTCCTAACTGTCAGGGTAGTTAAACACTGGAATAGATTGCCTAGGGAAGTTGTGGAATCTCCATCTCTGGAGATATTTAAGAGTAGGTTAGATAAATGTCTATTAGGGATGGTCTAGACAGTATTTGGTCCTGCCATGAGGGCAGGGGACTGGACTCTATGACCTCTCGAGGTCCCTTCCAGTCCTAGAGTCTATGAGTATTAGTGAGCTCAAAGCAACTGTCATTTTACAGTAGGCACACATCCATCTCATCCAATTAATATTTTAAACTAACCAAAGGGCTAGTATTCACTGAGATAATAGCTTTCATTAAACTGCGTGAGGGAAATGCTGATCCTTAATTCACAGCATGTTAGTTATAGCTACATTTACTAATTTAGAACACAAAACAATAATCAGAAGACTTGCCACTATCCATAATATGCTTAGCAGGATGGCAGTAGTAGGGACAGTGATAATATGGACCAATGAATTACAATATTCTGCTTACATTAACCTTTGTATAAGATGTATGCACAAGTACTTGTTTGAAAGAATAAAACATGGAGAATGTTTCGCTCAGCTGAATCATTGTGTCTACTTAAATCCATTTTGATATAAAATGCACATGTTGTGATGTATTCTTTTGCAGATTATGGGTTAAATCTTCAGCCGGTGTAAGTTAGTGCATCTCCACTGAGTTTGGTAGGAGACAGAAGAGATGGATGGTTGAGTGAGAGTTTGGACCCAATTCTCCCTTTCCCAGAGAGCCCTGTCTGAAAAGAAGAGAACTTATTTATTTTTGCTGTGGGTAGAAGAGAAGACAATCCTAGAAGAGATGGATGGAGCTGGTGAACCCAAGGATGGGAGGTGGCAACAGCGGCAAAAAGGGTTCTAGTTCTAGTAAATAAGGAAGTGAAATGCTTACTCAACATGTAGGCTGCACAGGACCAGTTATTCCAGGCTATGGTAACTGCAAGGAGGGCTCTGCTGGATGAGAAAGCAGTGGCGCTAAGGAGAGGTTTTGGAATTTCCTTCCTCCAGGAGACCCCTCCATCACTAGACTTCCGTATAAATCTGATCAGCCAAATCATTCTGGAAGCTCCTCTGGGCCTGGTTCTTTTCTGATCTACGGTGCTGAGAGGAGTTGCTGACAAGTGCTGCAAACATCTGCTCCATTATCTTCTGTTCCCATTTCAGTTTGGCATGGCTGCAACATCACCACACAAGGCAGGGAGTGGAAAGTCGGAACTTCTCAGACTGGACTCAATATGGACAGCAAGAGAACTGAGGTATCAGAAGGTCATTTTCTGCAGATGCTACTAGGAGACAAGATGAACAACTGGGAAGGATTGCTTCCCTGGAGGCTGAGCAGGGAAATGGGATGGAAAATCCTGGCTTTGACAGCTTGACTTACTGTCAAATGAAAATTTACTATGCAAACTGGTCTCATAATGAGAAATACTCTTTACAAGTAAGTGAAAGGGCTATGAGAAGACATGGTAACAAAATATGGGTCTTTTTTTTTTAAAAATGGTTTCAAGGGGTAAAAATCTGAACAAGGCTGTGGGGGCTGAAAGCCACCCTTCAGTTGCCTGATAGATATCCATGCAAACAGCCAAATAAAAACCATTGCAAATGAACGTGAAGCCAAGTTCCACCAACAATGAAATTTTCTGCAACAAGCATACAAGTTATCTATGGCATCACAAGACAAGAGGAGAGGTAGATAAATTTAACTTGATTAAATAAGGGTAACTATTTAATTGTATACTTGATATGTTTCACAGAAATCTCTCCTAATGCCATTAAATAGGAAGAATGATCTTAGAAGTATAGCTTTCTTAATATCTAAGAGGCTTAGAAATACTGATCTGAAAAAGGATGCGATAAACCTCGTTTCTAAACATACAAGGCTACTGGTGATCTCGTCAAGTATTGGTAATTTTGCTACAGCTTGCTTACTTAATGTAAAAAAAGATCTGTATGTGGCAGCTAAAATAGAAAAGATACTTATGATCCATATACAAGAAAAGGCTGGGTTTTGGAGAAGGATTTTTGGGGAAAGGGGGTAGGAGGTAGAGCTGTTCTTAATGCTCTTGCTCTGAGGAATTAGAAGTGTAGACTGGATAGACTCAATAGATCATCTAGACCAGTCCCTTGCACTCAAGGCAGGACTAAGCAATAGCAGACCATTCCTGAGAGGTGTTTGTCTAACCTGTTCTTAAAAACCTCCAGTGATGGAGAATCCACAGCCTCCCAAGGCAATTTGTTCTAGTGCTTAACCTAAGTCTCCATAGCTGCAATTTAAGCTCATTGCTTCTTGTCCTTTTCTCAAGGGTCAATGAGAATAATTTTTCACCCTTCTCCTTGTAACAACCTTTTATGCAGTTGAAAACTTATACTCCCTCTCAGTCTTCTCCAGACTAAACAAACCCAATTTTTTCAATCTTTCCTCATAGGTCATGTCTTCTAAGACCTTTACATTATTTTTGTTGTTCTTCTCTGGATGTTTTCCAATTTGTGAACATCTTTCCTTCTTGTTAGGATGATACTTTACAGCTATGTGCATTTGCTTTTCTACTGCAAACAAGGAGAAGAAAAAAGTTAGCTACATAAATCTATTTGCAACTGGTTGCAAGAGAAACAGATTCATCCATGAACAGACTTTACTAATGGAAGTTCTCCATTATTTACAATGAAAAAATGCTTGGAGGCTTAAATGCTTAAAGATAATCCTAATCCCAATGATACTCTCCCTCCCCCCCCCAGAATAGCAAATTTCCCATGCTGTGGAACACTGCACACTTAATTCACTTTGATACAGACTGCATTTCTTTTTGATGCATTCTTTTGCAAGTTACAGGGAGAGCCTTATAAGTTTAGAGGTAAAATTCCTACAGGTCATTCACTTATAGTAGTTAATTTAGGCTCATTTTGATTTTCCTTGTTCTTGCCTCCACTTCCTAGCTACACATGGGGGATCTCTGATGATTTTTGTAAGAGAAGCTGATAGAGCAGAAGAAAAGGCAAAGTTCTTTGCTGTTAGGCTGGACCATTAACAGGCAGTGCCTTTTCTCCAGAGCTGTGCTTTCAGTGTTCAACTTCCACCATGTCTCCTGCATGCCTCATAGTATCATTACATGCACACATATATACATGTAATGATACTTGCCAACTCTGATGTATGCATGTGAAACCTGGACCATGTACAGACGCCATGCTATGAAGCTGAATCACTTTCACATGGGCTGTCTGAGGACACTGATGAGGATAAGATGGCAAGACAAGGTTCCAAATACCGAGGTTCTCATACAGTATTGATCTTATTGAAACCAATGTGTTTCTATAACCTTAAGTCTTACATTTTTCTGTACAAACATTCACCCTGTAGCTCAAGTCAGAACACTGAAAGCAATAAATACGCTTTTAAGTACTTTTAAGAAATGGCAGTCTATCTAATGAAAAACTACATGAAAGATTTTTTCAAACACTGAAGGAGTTATCAATAAATACTTAGTAATCAACTAAAGAGATAATTATGCCAAGTTAATGTGTGCTGAAAGAGAACCAAGAACTACTAATGGAAAACTGTAGAGAATACACACTTATTTATAATGTACCTAGAACACTAGAATACATTTAGTTATTTCAGAATAAAAAGAGCATTAGAAAACTTTAAAGTTTCCAACGTTTCTTAGTGTGTCACTTGTAACTTTCCAATTTAACATGATACAGCTGATTATAGGCATTTCTGTCATTTCAGGGCATTCTGAAATCCTTCAAGTCATTGAAAGAATCTGGATCATTATTTGAAGTATTAGACCAATCTCCCTGTACTATGTTTCCAATACAATCAGTACTTTTCCATAATAAGTACCATGTTACCTCTACAGCTCTCCCCACAAAATTACTATTTCAAACTCAGCACAAAAATGTCAGAACAGAGGTTATGATGTTTTGTAGTCCTGATGTTTTCTAATATTATATTTGGCTTAATCAGAAGATCAGCTATGAACAGCATAGGTGAGAAGGACCAAGGGACACAACCAGAAATAAATGGCTGCTTTGGATGGGTAGGTGACAACACTTCCTTACAGTGACAGACTTCACACAGAATCACATTTGTTCCTGAGAGGATTGCCAGTTCAAGTAACCTCATCATCAGGGCTCCTACATGGAAAATCCAAGCAATGGAACATTAGCTATTGTGTCATCTGGGAGCCAGATGTTAGAAGAAAAGTTAAAGTTACCTGATGAAACATAAAACAAGAGAAGCTCAAAAATAGATCACATGCTCAGGAACGGCAAAGCAAGCAATGGAGTCTATATTCAGAAACATAGCTACTGCTGTCACAACATACTTATAAGCAGCTTCCTGTTGTCACATGACCCTATTCAGCTCTTACACTGCAGATGGAAAAATATGGAAGTGTGAGGAATGAACATAGAGTTTGGAACAGTCACTTCAGAGATGGTCCAAGTAGTAAGGAGTTAAGAAAGGTTCTCTGACAAATGCCTGAGCAGAAAATTCTTCCCTCAGCTATCAAAGTAAGCTACTTCACTTCACTTTCAAGGCCCTTTTATAGACTGTCCCTATCCCATCTATCATCTCTCCTTCATTCCTACCTCCGCCCACGATGCCAGCCTCCATCACCTATTTGTTAAATTTTCCAGTGAGCAGTTTTCAAACAAGCATTCTCCCATGCCATCCCTTATGCGTGGAAGGAGCTTCCTGTAAACATCTGCAAAACTAATACATTATTCTAATTTGAAAATCTAACAAAAATTCAAAAGATTTTTTGCTGTGGTGCCTACAAAAAAGCTTAACAGCTAGGCTGGTGGTATACTGTGCTGACCAATGATGACCAATAACATCTCATTGTTTCCTTGTACTTCCCTCACCCCTCTTCTCCCGGTATGTCTGTCTGTATCCATCATCTCTTGTCTTACACTCACATTGTAAGTTCTTTGGTGCAGGAACAGTCACTTCACTGTGTTTGTACAGCACCTAGGACAATGCAGTCTGGGTCTTTAACTAGGGACCATAAGTGCTATAAATAATATTTGATTATTTGGGAGAACCAGCAAACAAATGTGATGTAAATGGGACTGTTCATTATACTTTTCTATCGAAAGGCAGACTCTTGACCAAGCTGTATGGAAAATATTATATCCACCTCCAAGACGGCATTTGGAAGACTCCAAGCCCAAATGGGATTGCAAACAATACCAGTCCCAACTAACGTAACAAGACTATTTAATAAATACTGCCCTTCTATGTTTACCGTTTGATTTGTGATGCAAACAAGAGAGCTGGAAAATTAAGTTATAGGGGTATTCTCAGTGCATTTAACAAATTACACATCTTTTATTCAGGTGTTGGCATATTAACCTTTGACAATACCCGCAGATGGCAAATTCAGTTTGCAACTGTTCATCGTAATTATTTTGTAATTAACAACATTATCTTACTGCCTTACATGAAGTGGCCTTATTTTTTGCATTTGATCTAAATATTTTACCATGTAATATTAATTTTACACATCATTAAAAAAAATAAAGTGTAAATTAAACCTGAATGTATACTATAGCATCTAAGTAGACATTAGATACACCAGTAAATCTAGAATTTCACATAAATCAACAACAATAAATCAAGATATTGCTAAGTTTTTTAAAAGTCTGAAGTTGGCATTGAATATAATCTTATTTCCAAAGGATTACTCCCATACCCTACTGACTTTCATTGTTAGGTGAAACTTGGTTTCAAATTCTAAGAGTCACCTTCACCAGAATTTAAGACTCAAACAATGCACATATCCAACTCTCCATGAAACAGCTGTTTCTCCTTTCTTAGGCAAATACTGCAGGTATTACTAAATGCCAGTTACACAAGGTTGAAAAGGAAACTATGGTTCCTTCTGAAAGGTCACACACAGATGATGGGTTTTTTAATCAGTGATCTTAAGGGTTTTTAGGTCCTCATTTATATGAAATTCAGTGTGACAATGTACAGTATTTTACATAACTAACACGCACTAACTTAAGATCTCATGCATTTTCTTTGTGCCAAAATTATATTGATATGAAATAACTACTTTACAGGCCTACGACCATGAAAGTATTTACAGTGGCGTAGTTTAAATTGGTTTTACAGCACATAGCTGCATGTTGAACAAAACTGCATTTCTAAGTCAAAACAAAAATATTTTAATTCAGTTACTGTAACTTGACTTTTCCCCCCCAACAGTAGTTACATGCACCTGGTAACATGCAGTCATTTCATGTATGTGCATAATTTAACAGAGTTAAATACTATTATGCATAATAACTGACTAAATCAATGATACTGTTAGAATCCTGACATAGTTAGTTTAGCTCACCTCTTTATCCATACTCTCTAAATCCTCTTTACAGAGTGTGTACAGTGGCATTGTCTCGGACATACTTGGCTGGCGTTTCCGTTTGGATGGACCAGGTTGATCTTCATTCTCATTTGCTGGTAACTCCTCTTCATCAAACAGCTGCTGCTGATGTGGTTGAACAACTCTGAAAAATTTCACAGGTCCCAAATGAGAAAAAATCATTTTGAATTACAATGTTCATAGAACTGAATCAGATTCAACATGAAGTGTACTGTTACGGAAGAGCTACAGCTTCACTGAAGTACTGCTATGCCCTCCTTTGAATACCTGGAACAATCTGATGTGTCTGGAATTGGAAAAATTGATCACTACACCTTCTCTTTCTCACTGTATTCTTCTCCCCTTACCCCCAAAAAATCTGCATATTCGAATTGCCTATACCAATTTAAAAAAGTTATAAATATAGAAAGCTTGTCAGGACACTGGAATGCCTATCCACAGTGCAACATGTCTTTTGCCAGTACAATCTGAAGATGTGTGGACCAGGTATTGGCATAATCAGCCAGGTGCAAACACAATCTTCCAAATAGTTTTGTAGGTAGCGCTATACTGCTGGAAGTTTCGCTGGTAAAGTTTTCTAGTGAAGATAAGCCCTTCCTCTCCAGTATTCTGAGAAAATGTTCATTACATCAAAACAGCTATACTACATCTGTAAGATCTCAAAGAAAACATGCACACACTTGCATTAAAACATTAATATTGTAGACACATGGACTGAAGGAGGAGGGAAATTCAAAATTAAAAAGTAGATTGTGGTTTTGTTGGGAGGGACAGGAGCTTTAAAAAAAGACAAGAAAAGGAGGAGGGAAACTGGCTGTTAAAACCAATGTTAAAAACACAAAACCACTTATTCTTGACCTTGAATCCATAGACTAGCAATGGTAATCTTTTTTGCTTGTGTGTCAAACAAAACAAGGTAATCACCACATGGATCTCAAGTGCTGGTAAATAATGTGATTTATTCTGTCAATTACAAAAAAAGAAAGAGGGGTCTTATAACACCACCAGAGACTATTAAGGTCTTTGGATACACTTTCATCTACATCATGGGTAATACTGGGAGTTTGTGCTTTTCAAATTTTTAATCTTTATATTGGCTTGACTCAACAAGAAAACAATGCTGTTTTGTGAATGTAGTCAGTATGAAATGTTTGACCGCCTTGGAGGGCAGAATTTATTTATCCAAACACACTGACAGTGCAGGAAGATGTCAATACAAGCTTCCTCATGTCACCCTGGAGAAGACAGATATTGTATGTGTCTCCATGGCTATTCGTTCCTTGGCCTCTCTGTCTCCAACAAGTGCAAATTGTGATGGCTTGTGTACTACAGAAATACGTTGCTAGCAATATCAGACCACATTTTTAAACAGAGTATGTATTTAAACTAGCAAAAAGAAAACCAAGTAAGTAGTGTACTAGTGCTACACTCCCTATTGTGGCAATGGCTGTAATAGGGTACAATGAACCAAGACAAAGTCTCTCCTGAAATGGAGAACTGTTTGTTAACAGGTGCAGACCTCAGTGCTACAGATGAAGCACATTGACAAAGTCCTCCATTGCCTCTATGTACACCATCATAAATCCACTGTATTTCAAAAAGAGTAATGATGTCCAAGAGTGGCATAAGTTTATTACCACATATTCTACTTAATATATTGTTTACAATATGGGAAACCGCACAAAAACATTTTACCTTAGAGGAAGGTGGAGCTGAAATACGTCAACCTGTGCTAACTGCTAGTTTTGGCCCGTCAAAACAGTTATCGTTAGTTAAGATGTTTTTGGTTAGTATTGTGATTTTTTTTTTTTTTTTTAAGAAGGACTGATAAATTAGTTAGCCTGTTCCAGTATTTGATTTCTGTAGCTCCGTTCTGTCTCCAGGATACCCAGCTATCCAAAGTGGTAAGTGTGAAGGCTATATTTCAAGTTGTATTCTTAGACTGACAAATTTTGAGAGCAATACAATGTTGTCAATGCACCAATGAATTATCCAGGACAATCCACTTACACAAAAAGCATCATCCACAGTAAAATACTTACTATAGTGCAGAAGAAATATACCCATTTACCTGGCACTGATATAAAAGCTGTATACCATGTCCCTGATTCTCTTCTCACACTAGATTTATACTGCTGTAACTCCTTTGTTTTCAACAGAGTTACTCCCAATTTTATACAGGGATGAGAGAAGAATTGGGCTAGCAGGTAAACTAGAAAAGATGCTGGGAAACTCAGCTATAAGGTCTCTCTCTCTCTCTCACACACACACACACCCCTACCATTACCGTTCTGATTCAACAATCTGAACTTCTAGCAGCCCAAATATTTCATTTTATTACCTCATAAAGGGACTATATGTTGAGTCAACAGACGTACAGCTGAAAATAAGTGCGGCTCTAGCACCTGTGGGAGCTTTCAATCTAATGTACTTCTGTATTTTGGGACATAACATTTTTATTCAATGTCTAGCGTAGCTGAGAGATACAGCCAGGTCCCAACCCCATCCTTTTCCAATAGTTTTCTCCTGCTGCCAGCTATGACTCTTACTGGTGTTAACATTTTAAGGTTGAAGAACATAGCAGGGGAAAAAAAAAGAAAAAAGAGGATGGACAGAATTATATTCACGGGATAATTATGTTAAATAAATTACATAAAACCCAAACAAGAGGTTCTCAGATATATTTATTATATTGTGCAACTAAGAACATGGGTCAATTTTCAGAAAGCACAAATGGCAATTGGGCACCTACATACTATTTAACGTAAGGTATGTAACTGACATTTGTGCCTTTGAATATGTTCCCCTTAGAGCTCTTTTGTATATATACACAAATTAAGTTATCAGTGAACACTATAGTTATACACAAGAAGCCCCGATGCTTTCACCTTTAGAAGTCTGGTAGTGTCTTGAAGAGCTTTCATCTTCTCTATCCCCCAACAATCACCTCAGGTTTTCCAAAGTAAGCCTTTGCAAGCACAATCACATACCCCTGCACTGCAAAACAAATATTTAACCTTGCAAGATATTACCTCCTTTGTAAAATATAGTCCTGCGGACAAGAGACTTGGATTCCAGTCCTGACTTGGACATTACCAACTCTGACCTCAGTTTCCTCACATGTAAAAAGTGATATTGCTATTTATCACCCAGGAGAGAGTCATAATGTTGCAAAGCTTAACATTTGTGAAATGGTTTGAGTTCTGATAGTAGCCATTGAGAAATTAATTTTCAAAGCATAATGTGAATTTATAAAGCTCAGCAAATCTGTGGACATCTACTTTACATCCATGTCCGTGGACCATGCTGGTGGATACAAATTTTGTATCTGTGCAGGAGCTCTATAGATTTAACATCTCTAGAGTTTAGCATGGAGCAGGCAAACTTTTTGGCCTGAGGGCCACATCAGATTTCCGAAATTGTATAAAGGGCCGGTTAAGAGAGGCTGTGCCTCCCCGAACAGCCAGGCATCACCTGGCCCCCACTCCCTGTCCGACCCCCTCCCCTGCTTTTTGCCCCTGGGACTCCTGCCCCATCCAACCCTCTCTGTTCCCTGAAGGGCCCCCTGCCCCATCCACCCCCGTTCCCTGTCCCCTGACCGCCCCTGGAACTCCCGCCGCATCCAACCCCTCCTCTCATTCAACCACCCCTTCTCCCTGTCCCGACTGCCCCCCTCTGCCCCATCCAACCACCCCTTCTCCCTATCCCGACTGCCCCATCCAACTCCCCCTTCCTGACTGCCCCCGTGACCCCTACCCCCATTAAACTCCCCTGTTCCCCACCCTCTTACCGCTCCAACCCCTATCCACACCCCGCTCCCTGACCACCATTACCCCAAACTCCCCTGTCCTCTATCCAACCCCCCCACTCCCTGCCCCCTTACTGCGCTGCCTGGAGCACCGGTGGCTGGCAGCGCTACAGCCACATCGCCCAGAGCAGCAGGACAGGCAGTTGCACCACCCGGTGTGAGCCAGCCAGGCCACCACACAGCACAAAGCACTGGGTCAAGCCAGGCTTTGCAGCTGCACCGCCCAGCGCTTCGTGGTGGTGGTGCAGTGAGCTGGGGCTGTGAGGGTGGGGCCTGGAGTTAGCCTTCCGGGCCAAGAGCTCAGGGGCCAGGCAGGATGTCCCACGGGTCGGATATGGCCCACAGGCTGTAGTTTGCCCACCTCTGGTTTAGCACAACTTATGCTATACCTGAATAACACCAACTGTATATTCCTGGTACAGAGAAGCAAGTCACATGCTTGCTTTTATTCTCAGTCTGACTGTTTTTAAGATTTTGTTATCAAGTGGAATCTTGGTTCCTCCTTCCTTGTCTTCTTTCTCTGCAGCTTTTGCACTCTAGATGAAGTAGGCAGCTTCCAAGACAGGAGATGCTGTTACCCCATATTGCCATAAAGTTTGAAAAAATCTCTATTGCATATAGCCCCTTGAGAGTTTATCTATAAAACCAACAACTCTTACATTTCAAATCTTCAGTCAGCTCTCTAGTTGCTGCAGGTGGCGTTTGCATCCTTTGAGATCAAAGTATTTCTTTAATCTACAGAGATTTTAAGAGGTGTGCAACTGCACTGATGGAGTCCAATTCTGTGACCTGGTCACCAGGACTTGCTAACTTTTCACTGACGTTAGTCTGCACTTTGGAAACCACCCAGACTTCTTTTTGCATGGTGTATTTATAGTCCAAAGCAGAGTTTACTGATTTTTACTACTGCCTTAGCTTAAATCAGCATATATAAATTACACAAGAAAATTATAAAGGAATGTTTTTAAATATCTGAAATGTCAAAACATCCATTGATATGGATTGAGCAGCTGTGTAATTGCAAGAGGATTGATGTTTTAATCACAAATTCCAAAAGGAAAAAGCCTGAAGACATCTCTCAAGACAGGAAAATAGAGTTGCAGGCACAAACGGGCAACAGTAGGAGATTTTCACAGCTCTTAATTAAATTCATTATTTTGGTTTAGTTTAATCTCACTAAGAAGACACTGTGGAATCGGTTTCCTGTGAGTCAAATGTTTACCTGTTCTACAAACCCTTTTAAGCCATCATTGTGCTTCTGATCCTACAGCCTCTATGCCACAAGCTACACTGGCCTCAGCCCGGCCCAAGCTTGTGCCAGCTGCCTAAGATCCCAAGATTCATAACAGAAATTTGGAATCATAAGTATGCCCTGGGTATGACCCTTAATGGCATCCACAGCAACAAGAATTGCTCACCAAAGATGAGCGCAACTTTGCAAGTCTGTCTTAAATTATTAGCTATTTCAAACTGTCACCAGCAGTTAGGGCACCAATATCAATACACAATTCTGGGAAGCTGTATAAACTTATGAAATTAACCATATGCTCTCAACAGCCTACTTTTATTAACTTTAAGTGAAACATCTAAAACTACCTTCTGAGGAAAGCCATCTAGATGTCAAGCTGTATTCTGTACAGCTGCTCCCTTCAAAGAGCACAATATTTGAATGCCAGACAGACTCTCTAAAAAGGGAAAAGTAATTGAATAGTAAAAATCACCACCACCACCACCACCACATCTGAATACTCAGTAGAAAGACCTTAGCTTTCCAAAGCTACAGAAATAATTCTGCCCTAATTTCAAACTGCAAGAAGTCACTGATTCCTTGTTGAGATGTGATTAATATGGCACTGCAGTCTCCTACCAACAGAATGCTATTTATCAATGTAAAATATGGGAGATATGACAATATAGTAGAAACGATATCCTTTTCCTCTTACATGCTCAAATTTTGTATTCATTCAAATAAGCTGGGATTTTCAAAGGGGCCTAAAAGACTTTGGTTAGCTCATCAGGGACTATTCACTGTAGCATTTCTCCCTTTGCCAGATAATTTGTCAGTACAATCTGAAAAATTCCATCTTGGTAAGAAACTGAACTGGAGAATATTATTTACAGTTAGAAAAATGCAGTAGTCCACTTGTACCCTCAATACAACTGTTGGAAGGCAAATGTTCAAAATTTGCATCTTTTTCAGTATATAGGACTACTCATTTTTCATTAAATAAATACCCTAGCAAACAAAGATTCTGATGGTATTTGTATTTTTAGTCAAGCTCTCTTTCAGAAAGTGAATGACAAAACAAAACTACAGATTAGTTTGGAAGTTTAAGCATGTGACTTGGCAGGAAGTTACACTTTAATTATACGTAACAGATATCAAATGATCCTGCTTGCTTCTCAGCGCCAATAAAATAAATGTAGGTGTCTCTTTGGATGGTGAGGTAGACGGCCCTTCCATAGTGCCGCTAATACAGTTTGCCTTCATCTACTTCCCAAACTGAAGCATTTACCAGAAGGCGTAGCCTGAAAGTCATTTTCATATAGTCTGAGAAGATGATACATAGAAATAGTACAGCTGACTACCAAAATTTCTGTCTGCAAACAAGGGATGCAAAGAAGTGGTCTGAGTTCCCTACTGTTCATACAGAGTGCAGGGATAGGGGGATGTATGTTCTAACCCAGTTTCATGTATATTCACACTAATATCAGCACATCCTGAACTTACAGAAAAAAAGAAAAAAGACATTGTCAACACTTCTCCAATATTTTCAATCTTAATTGAGCACTACTACTATGTAAAGAATAATAGGTTTTACACCAGTGACGTCACACCAAACAATAGTACAAAACATGAGAGACTTCTTAGCAGCTTGTAGTGAAGATAGTATTTTTATTTTATTAAAACACTTCTCAATCTTTACAGTTTCCACTGATTATGTTGAATAAAAGATTAAATGCTAATTCCAGCATCTCAGTTGTGTTTATTGAATTCTGCTCACACAAGTTTCAGGAATATATTTTCAGAACTGGGAGCACAAAATTCTGTACACATGCATGTGCATGTACCTACACACTGAAGTGATTACATGTATTAATGTCCAGGATGCGTGAACACACTTCTGAAGATAAATATCTTACACCCTTCTACACTGGTACAGGTAACAGTGCAACAAATAAAATGATGTTAAGGAAAAGTTAAAAAAAAAATTCAAACACCATTCTTAAACTACACTGCTCATTAAGAACAGTGGTAAGAGATACAACGTTGGCAAAGCAGCATTAAAAACAATTCTAGTCACCTGAACAGTAATGAACACTAATTCTGACAGCTGGGACACTAACAACTGCATGTATTTTGTTAACTTAGACTTTGATCCTAAAAACATGTAGGCATGTGCACTTTATACAGTTGAGGGGTTCCATTAACATCAGTGGGAGTATTTACCTGTACTAAGTTAAGCATCGGCATATAGGGTGTTTGTGGGACTGTCATATGGAAGTAGTGACTATTTATGACCTTCCAAGTGTGTCCTTTTATTCATATAAATTGAAAGGCAGATGCTTAGTAAAGTTAGGTTTAGACTTGTCTTCTCCACTTCGTTCCACTGTAGACTACATTAAAAACACATTGGTGTAAATATGACATGAAAACTACCACGGATTTAGTATTTTAAATGACTACTGTCAAAACCTTAAAAGCAAAAAATGCACTTTGAGCACGTAAATTAAGACTAGAAATTCTACAGATGAATATGCATTTTTTTAATGAATTCCACAATATTTACTTCAGCCTTAAGTGCTCGCACTTCAGTAAGCTAAAATATTTGGTGTCTCTTTACTGTCACTTAAAAACCACAGTGCTGCTTTTACCTTTCACATGTAAATTATACCCACTTTCTAACAAGTCTGCCTTTATCTTTTACTATATTATTAGTGTTCGCTGGGGTTTAACATCATCTTATTTTTACTTTAAGTCCAGCATGCCATCTGCAATGGTTATCAGACAACATTTAATTATTTCATCTCAAGAATTGTTATAATTCCACTCTTAACATTTACTAATTTTTTTTTAAAAACCCTCTATATTAAGATGCCAATTGTCAAGATCTTTGCATATAAATAAATGACTTTTTAAAAAATCTTAACTAATCCCTGCTAAAAACAGTGGCTACTTAACTGCTGTCACCAACCCTAACAATTAAAAAAAATCGTCCCTCTAAACTACCATTATAGTCAGGGAATTGTTGGTAACCGTCTTTTCTTCTTCGAGTGCTTGCTCATGTCAATTCCATTCTAGATGAGTCACAAGCAGTATCCATGGAGGTGGGCTCAGAGTTCATAGTCGTGCAGC
This sequence comes from Gopherus flavomarginatus, assembly GCF_025201925.1. Taxonomy (NCBI): domain Eukaryota; kingdom Metazoa; phylum Chordata; order Testudines; family Testudinidae; genus Gopherus; species Gopherus flavomarginatus. Next base: position 193,419,430 of record NC_066618.1, read on the forward strand.
TTGCAACACTGCTCTATCGAATCCAGCATCATCTTGGGCCTGTTGGGTAAAGCGCGTAATGAGATGAGAATTTGTAGACAGATGACCAGGTAGCAGCCCTGCAGATGTCCTGAATCGGCACTTGGGCCAGGAAGGCCGCCAATGAGGCCTGCACCCTAGTCGAATAGGCGGTTACAATCACTGGTGGAGGCACTTTCACCAGACTAACAGAAACAGATGCAGGCAGTGATCCAAGATGACATCCGCTGGGTGGACACTGGACAACCTTTCATCCTGTCTGCCACCACGACAATCTGCGTTGACTTACGGAATGGCTTGATTCTTTCGAAGTAGAAGGCCAGAGCCCTTCTGATGTCGAGAGAATGAAATTTGTGCTCTTCCTCCAATTTATGAGGTTTTGGAAAGAAGACAGGCAAATATATGCCTATGAAAATTATAACTATCTTGAGCAGGAAAGCTGGGTGTGGACGCAGCTGAACCTTGTCCTTGTAGGAAACTGTATAGGACGGCTCCGAGGTAAGTGCCCTAAGCTCAGAGACCCAGTGGGCAGATGTGATCATTAGCAGAAAAAAAAAAAAAAAAACAAAAAAAAAAAACACACACATTTTCCAAGAGAGGAGGAGAAGATAGCAGGAAGCCAGAGGCTTGAAAGGGGGAGGACCCATGAATCACAACAGCATGAGATTCAGATCCCAAGGAGGGCCAGGGTACTGGACATGAGGGTAAGAAACCAGACTGTCATGTCATGGGCAAAGATCAACCTGCCTTGTACTGGAGTGTGGGAATATGAAATAGTGGCTAAGTGGAATCTAATTGACAAAACAGACAGGCCCTGAAGTTTGGGATGCAGCAGATAGTCCAGAATCAACTGCAGCAAAGCCTGTTCGAGATAGATACTCTGGTCCACAGCCCACCATGAGAACTGTTACAATTTGGCCAGTTGGTGGCCCTGGTGCAGGGTTTCCTGCTGCTCATCAGAACCTGCTGGATACAGACCAAGGACTGCTGTTTTTGTGCTTAGCCATGCTGTAGCCACGCTGTCAGGTGCAGCGCTGTCAAGTTCAGATGCAGCAGGCTGGTGTGGTTCTGAGAGAGAAGATTCAGCCAGAGTGGCAGTTGCAGAGGGGCAGCAACCTAGAGGTCCAGGAGCATGCCACCATACCAGTGTTGACAAGGCCATGCTGGGGTGATCAGGATAACCTTCATTCTGTCCTGTTTGATCTTCACCAGGACCCTGTGGATCAATGGTGCTGGCGGAAAGGCCTACATCAAAGCTCCTGATCACTAGAGCAAAAAGGCTTCCAACAGGGAGCCCTTGTAAATCCTTGAATTGAGCAGAGTGTGTGACATTTCCTGTTCTGCCAGGAAATGAACAAGTCCACCTGAGGAGTCCTCTACCTTTGGATTGCTTGGTCATCTCCTCCACCTCCAAGCCCAAATTCGAGGTCACCCTCCACAGCAGGGCCTGGTGTTCACTAAAGGGTGGGTTGGCCCATGAGGGTCCCACAATTGCCTTGTCAGATGAGGATGACTACTACTGGGGGAGGGACTGGTGCCACTTCCCCTTCCTTTGCAGTGGGCAGCTGCTCCTCTTCCCCGGTGTCGGAGTCTGCTCCGCACACTGATTCCAGTAACGTTGGCACCCGAGGTTGCCTCTCCGAAGCAGCAAGGGAAGACTGCTGCAAGAACAGTACCGGCATGCCCCATGCATTCCAATAGGGCCATTGGCCTTGCTACCATGCCGGTACTGTAGGGGCAGAGATGACTTCCGGGGCCCCCTGAGGTTGGTGATGCCTTGGCAAAGTGCTAAAGTCCTTCTCCAATCCCAAAGAATCCCCTTCCAGTGACCAGGGAGGGGCTGTGGATACCCGAGTGTTGTGGCTGACCCTTGGAGCAGGGCAGTGGTGCCTTGAGTGGGGCAACAGGCGCCTGCCAATGGACCGATACTGGGAACGCGGGGACCAGTGCTGTGAAGAGGATGGGTCTCATTACATCGGGGAGAGATCTGTGCCGTAGTGTCACCTGACAGGAGGGCAAACAGTGCTGGGCATACGGGGACTGATGTCCCATTGCAGATGATTTGCATCGTGCCCATGGTGCCAGCGAGCTAAACTGTCTAACCGGGGACATACGGCGCGGAGTCCAGAACCTCGGCTGTGCAGACAGAGACCTTGGCCTCTGCTTAGGGGACCGGTGGTGCACTACTGCCCTCCTCAGGTGGTCCCATGATCTGTTTGCCCCTAGACTGGGGGGGTTGGGGGACTTTTGCAGCTTCCATCAGCATATGCAGCAGCAGTGGGGCTCTTTGATCTTTAGCCCCCTCTGCTGTGGGAGGCAGTATCAGGGGCCGGGATACCCTACTGCTCCTGGAAGTCAGATCCTTGCACACTGAGCAAGGGTTAAAGCCCAGAGACCAGGGTATGCCTGGTCTTGGGGCAAAGTCCCAACAGAAACTCTAACTTACTAACTGCTATACTTAACACCTAATTACTGGCTACAGTGAATAACTACATACAAAAAAAGGCAGAGTAACACTAGGAAAACACTGTTGACCACTTGCAAAGCAAGGGGAAGACACTCTGACCAACCATCACGGGTGGTAAAGAGGAACTGAGGCGGCGCAGGGCTGGTGGTACCTAATATACTGACACATAAGCGCGGCACTTCAGAAGGTGCCATGACCGGTCTTATGGATACTGCTAAGGCAAAAGTCTGGGCCGGCCATGAATGTGAGCACATAAACAATTAGAATGAAATTAACACGAGCAAGTGCTCGAAGAACACTGCATCTGCTTACATTCAAAATGTTTAAAAGATCAGTTATCTCAAATGAAAATTGTAAATATTTGTTAAAGAGGAGTTAAAGCCTTTTATAGAGACAGCAACACAAACTGAATCAACACTTCTATGTTGATTGCTTTACTAATTTGCAGTTGAATTAAGCGAACTTGCTTACAAGGGTTCTCATTTAGGGACTGTGCTAAACAGAGACACAGAGAGACTCCTAGGACACACAACTCTATAGTTATCCTTTAACAAAAAAAACCATGTAGGTTGCAAAGTCAAGCACAGTGCCAATGCAACTTTATTTCTGCCCTCATATGCATTCCGATACAATCTTCGGTTAAAATCATCAAATACTTTCCCCCCATAGGTATCCTGTTTCATTCAAATGCACAGTGCTCATCCATTCTCGGTTTTGGTTTATCCCCATAGTTCAATGTGTTGCTCCATGCTTTACTTCCACACACTTTAAACCCTGCTCTGAATACTGATTCTTTTCCTTATGGTCTTTTCTAGGGCTCTCATTACTAAATTTATCTCCATCTCCCTTGCAGGACAAGAGTATTATTATTCCCATTTTACTGATAAAGAAACAAGCAAAGAATTCCTGGAGGCCACACAGTGATTCAATGCCAGAGCCAGGATTAGAAACTCTGTACTTTGTGACTTTCAACCCTGTACTCACTTCTCTAAACCTCAGTGCCCAAGGTGAGATGAGCTTCTCGATCCAAAAAGTGATGAGAGAGGAGTATCTTTAGAATTGGTATAGAATTACAGAAAACAGAGATGGAAGAAACCAATTATGTTGTTTTACCATTTGGGGCATGAAAAGCTCCTCCCAAAAAATTCCACCTTTTTGTCCTCTATTTTTGGGGGGTTAACACCTGGTGCTCTTGTCTCTCTCTCTCTCATTCACTGATGCCACTAGAGGGGAGCCAAGAAAGATTATACCGGTGCTCGAACCCCTGAAAGGGGACATGGTGCCTCTTCTACGTGTGTGTGTGTGTGTGTGTGTGTGTGTGTGTACGCACGCAGAAGGAGGCAGGGAATCTGGAGACAGAGAGAATCTTAGCAGGCTCTAAAATAGCTCTCCCTATAAATGAGATTCTTCTGGCTGGAGACACAGATGTCAAACTGTCCACCAGCTTCTGAGACTTTTCCCAGGACTCCTTCAGGTGGACGTCTAATACCATTGCCATTCTCCTCAATAATTCCTGATGGGTCTTAAAATTATCAAGAGATGGCAAAATAAGCATCACCACAACTGCCTCATTGGCAGATGAGGAAGAGGATACCAATTGTACCAAGAGCTGGTTCAATTCCTGCTCCTCTTGCAGACGGTAATGAGAAGGATCCTGAATCTGTTCAGCGCTGGGCTTGGTATTTGATGCTATGATGCTGATGCTCCTGATGACCAGTAGATGGAGCTGGCTGCAGGGATGCCCCTTGCTGCAACTGAATCTGAAAGCAGGGTGGGGAGGTGGCATACTCTTGATGGTGGGACACGCTAAGCTAGGACACACAGGATCCCACGTCAGAGTCTGATGAAAAAGCCTTTTCCTGTGACCATGAAGGCACCATACCTGTCCGTACTGGTGAAGAAAGCTCAAGCTCTGAAGAAACAGGAGCGGGGAGATCATTTGTGGCCTTCCCCTAGGTGATACCCTTTACATCGGTACCCTGATGGCTGAATCCAATGAATCTTCTCAGTGATGAGGTGAAGGGCTAATGGCAGTACCTTGGGCACCAGTGCTGGGCACGTATCTTTAATTGGCAGTGACAGCATCACCAAGAGGTTTAGCAACTCTCAAATGCCCCAGGAGTAGATGACATTGGGAAGACACTCTGTGGTACCATGATTTGACAACATGGCAATGAAGGTGCTTTGGGAGCTGATCTCAACAGGCCCATACTGGGTTCTGGAGTCAAACTCTCCTGCTTAGAAGTATGCTCTGGGAGTGATTTCTCCTTGAACGCACTCTGGAGTCTTTAGAAGAAGAACTCTTTGCATCTTTTAACAATCCTGGTACTGAGTCCAATTTTTGATGCCTCTTTGGTACCAGCTACACTGATCTGGCTCTCGATACTGGTAGCACTGGAGGTGTGCTACTGACCAGTGCTGAGATGCTCAATATCTGGACTGAGGTTAATGGCTCAAGATGGAGGCTGTAGCACTGATTCAAGCAGTAAATATTTAATCTGGCTGCAGTGTTTTTTTTTGGAATGGGGCTTAAATGCCATTAGAAATGGCACACTTATCACTCATGCGAGGCCCCCTCCCCCAAGTAAGGCTGCAGGGGTGAGGGGTCATTATTTGGCACTGCCTTACCACAATAGTGGTGGTGCTTGAAACCCAGAGGTGGTTTGGCCCTTTATGCTTGTGAATGATGTGCAAGGCAGCAGAGAGCACTGGGATCACCACAATGGGTAGGTACCCTTAAGAGAAAAATCTCTGTCAACTATGCACTGGAGAGCTCAAACACCTACAGTGGAATGGACATATGCAATCACTCAAAGAACACTGGGTTGCTATATCTAGGGTATCCCCTTCCACCTGCTTTTGTATGCCATTGGTCTCAAAAATTCTTGCTCTGTGGTATGTGGGACAAACTCCCTGGTGAAAAAGCAATGCCATTTAATACAACTGGCAGTTTTTAAATGACTTTCAGTACTAGCATTTTTGGAACTGGCATATACAGGCTCTGAATTTGACTCCTGACCCATTAGTTCTTACACATTTTTGGGCATTTCTAAACCAGAGCCAGAAGATAGGTCCTTTCTAATTCTGAACTGGACCTGCAACCAAAGCCATAGGAGCAGGTTCAGAATAATGAATCAGTTGAAATTATGTTCTGTTTTAGCCCATCTCTACCTATGGTAACTGTTTGTCCTGGAGGAGACATCTATGAAAATAACCGAATAAAACTTTGAAAACTAGATGCCCAAAATTAGGATAAGACCACCCTATTAGGCACCTAGCTAATTCCCCTGGCTGAATTTCAGAAGTGTTGAATATCAGCAGTCCCCGCTGATTATAGTGGAATATAAATACCTAAATTTAAGCCCCAACTTTAAACATTTTGGCTTGCTGCTTTTACGATTATTTTTTAAAAAGCATAATTTGTCACCTCTAGCCATTCCACAACTGAGCAAGTGAGACAATGAAGTGTAACTGTTACCTCCCAGTTTCTGTGCGCTAAACAGGAACACAGTATGGGCAAAATATTTAAACTTAGGTGGCAAGCAATGATTATTTTTTCTGTGGCTAAGCATTGTGCACATCCTACCGCATGTTAGTCTCTCTCCCCTATTTCCCTTTCTGAGCCACCTATTTGTCTCATGCCCTCATTATGTCTTGTCTTCCAGACTTAAGCTCTTTGGGACATATTTTCTATGTTTGGATAGCACCTAATACAATGGGGCCTCAACACTGTTGGCCTCTGGGTGCTATCAAAATATAAAGGCTAAATTATTTAAAAAAAAAAAAAAGTAACTCATGAGAAAAGCCCCAATTTGCCAGGAAAGAGTTCCTCTGATTTCCAATTGGATAGTGCATTTGTCAAAACCCAGCAAACATAGCAACTTAAGCAGAAATGTCTGTAACCAATATTTTCCATAATTTGCCTAGCAGCCCCAGTGAACCTTCAAAAATTAGTCAGTGCTCTCCCAGTTTTGTAAAAGTCCTATGTTTCTGAAACTGAAGGTTTGACAAGCAGAAAATTGGATTTTAAATTAACTAATGATTAGAGTGGCTCCTGTCAAGACAGGACTAAATCTGAGAAGTTTACGGGTTAGCTTCATTCTTTGTACTGTTCTACATAATTGGCAAATCTGAAGACAGACAGGGTCAACTGAGGAATCTGCATAATCCATGAAAAAAATACATCATGCGTATGCAGAAGTCACTTTCCCCTTAGGTTTTGTCCAATATACTACAAATTGTTCTTGGTGACCAAATTAGGACCAAAATTTGACCTCTGCCCATGAAACTTGCAATCTTGAAAGCCATGACCTCCACATTATTCTTTATTTTAAAATTCAGAATACCCATTTATTTCAAAATCTCATTTTTCTTCTTCCTGAAGTCATTAAATTCTTAGATTTTTCTTTCTCCAACAGAATTTGTAAAATTTTGGACATAAGATGCAGTATTTTTGGTTACAATCAAAGTAGCACAATTGTAACGCAATCGCTGGCTGTCAGGGGTGTTAAAGAGTAACAATCATGATTAAGAAGGGGAAACAATTTTCCAAAGGCCTAGTCTGGGACCGGTTTCTCAGAAGCGCCCAGTTGAAGATACCAACTGATGTATACCTTTTGGAAGAGGAAGACAATCAAATGAGGTACCACTTTTGCATTACAAAGCAAAACGAAAATAGTTGTGTGGATGTCAATTTTTGGCTAAGTAATTTGTAAACTTGGAGAGGGAGAAGGGAAGAATATGGAGATTAAGAGAGTGAACTTCTGAAGTTGTTGAATGATACATTGACACATCAGATTTTTACCTGCAAGCATTTTAGGAAAGTCATACATACATTCAGTCCAACATAAAAGCTTCCCAGCTCCTTGAAACGTCGAGACAAATTCCTCTTCCCCCATGTCAGATAAGGAACAACAAAACCTTTCTAATTACTCTTTCAGAATACTTGCTGTCTTGACTGTTTCAAGTTTCTTTCTTGCCAGCTCATTTAAAAGAGTATTAGAACAAAATGCAGGCTAAAAAATGGTGATTTAAAAAGGAGCTGAAAAGAAAACTGCCTTTTCAAATATCAGAATGGAACTTAAGAAATTCATATTAGGAAGGGGCAAGGAAAGTCGAATGATGGAGACAAAAAGACAGACAAGCCATGGAAGCGGGAAGGGAGAACTGAAAACATGCAAGTCTTCTGACAAAGAAAAAAGAGGTGGCAAGAGATTTCTGTAACATGTGAAGACTAAGAATATAAAAAGGATAGAGACAATGAAAAGGAGAACACGCAGAAGAATTCACCTTGCATCTCAGCATTTGTAATACTTTGTACTTCTGAAGCACCTCTGAGGATCAACTGTTTTCAGAGATAATTAAGTTAGCTCCAATACTCTGCCAAGTAATTATTAGCTACATTTTATAGCTAGAGAAACTGAGGAACAGAGAGAGTGCCTAAATTTAGTCAATTCAGTCAACAGGAGCTGCTGAGTGCTCAGAACTGTTGAAAATTAGGTGACTAATTTAAATACCTAAAATTCATACTCTGGTGCCAAACTAAGACTCCCACTTCTGAAAATCTTGGGTTAAATGACCTGATCAAGATCACAAAGAGTCTGCGGTAGGGCTCCCAGATCTCTTACTTGTTAGTTCTATTCCTTAAATCTCAAAAACAGCCTTTCTCCCCTTCTAATTTAGTATCTTAATTCAAAGGTGAGTTAATGTTTTTAGTGCAGATTGACTAGTAGAAACTCACTGTAACACTGGTCAGTTAACACTTTAAAAACAAAGATAACTTCAAAATAGGATTCCAGAGTAATCTCCCATCTGAAAGTACGTGTATGAGGTAAGCAAAGAGGAAAAAGTTCTCGAACAAAAATAAAAAAAAAACAAAAAAAAATGTTAATGCAGCCAGCTGTATATTTTATTTGACAGCCAAACAAATCCAAAGTAATGACTAAAACTTAGAACTGAAATTCACATGCAACACACACTTGTTTTGGGATATAAAGCAGCCTAATAAATTCTACAGCATACAAAATACAAAAACTGTATATTCTCTTTGGGGTTTCTACAAATACAGTTAAGGAATTAAAAACTCATTTGTAACATTACAGCTGTTTACCTATTTCTGTTCATTTCCTTTAGTAAGATATTGCAAGAGTTGAAATCATTTTTATTTTTAAAGAGGTAAGCTAACTAAGCCAACTGAAAAAAAAATTGTGATCTTAGAAAAATTTAATTTGCAAATAAACTGAAGTGATCCTTAGCTACGCTTTCATGTACCTGAAGGATGAGTGCTCCCCGTGGACCGGTAAAGTGAGGGGAGGAGCTGGAGACTGGATATACAGAGACTGGACAGAAGACTGAGAGCCCTTCCTGATAAGCTTTCCAGTGTTGGAATCATAAAGCCGAACTTCAGGACCCGGCTGAAACTTTGGATGGATGGGCGTCGGGTGAAACAGAGCAGTCTGGAACGTGCTGTGTGTATCAGGAAACATGGCAGGACTGTTCTCTCTGTTGAATGTAATTTTAAAAAAGTTCCATCAGAAATTTACATTAATTATTTGTAACTGGAAGTGGTAGCATTAGGATTTCCCTTTCAGAGAAAGGGCACATCAGGTTCTGACAAAACAGAGCATTAGAGCAGTCACACAGATTATTACAGGGCAAAATGGATCTGCCTTTTTTCTAAAACAGAAAATAAATGTCTTAGGGAGTATGTTCTCCGTACACATGAAAATTCCACAGAACTTAAATAGGAATAATGTCATATTTATTCACTAAAATGAAAATATTCTAAAACAGCTATCTTAAAACATTTCTCAAAATTTAGTTTCTGAAATATCTTAAAAACACGATTTCCCCTATAGCATTAAAACAAATACATAGTATTTGTCTACCACAGAAATTTGTAGATACTAATACAAACCAGATAAAATGTGCATGTGCATATATGTTCATTTGTACAATGACTTGTAGGATACAATAAATATTTGCTATTCAATATCGCACTTAAAGCAAAACAACAAAAATAGTACAGCAACTACTGCCTCAAAGAAATTTACAAAACACCAAATTAATTTACTATTGCACTAAGCCACATATATGGCTACTTTAGAAAAAAGTCATTAATAATGCTATCAAATGTGTCAGTCACTAATACCATGTGGAAACGTATACACATACAATAGCAGGGATAGAAGAACTAGCTATGCATCATATAACGATGTAAGGAGGCGGCAAACCTATCTTAAGAAGGGTATTCTGCAAAAGTAAGTTAGTCTCATATTTATACATGCCAGCCTTTTAAAGTTTTGCCACAACACTGAGATTTAAGATCAACAGATACTTCATATCCGTTTCTCTCCAATGTTCTTAGTACATTCATTTTACATGCAAATAGGATATCTTCAAGAGTTTATCTGCGTTTGTAATTTATTCAGCACCTGACGCTGTAAGTCCTCTAGGATAGCAATCATTGCCACAAACAACTCTGACAGCAGAGGATCTGACTTCAGAAAAAATGCACATGCTGTTACACATTAGTAATTCAAATCTTTCTTAGTATTTAAAAGTCTCCGTAGTAAGAATATGAAAAAAAGTATACAATGCCAGAGCAACATTTTATTTAAAATGAATGTGTTCAGTATATGGAAGAGAAGACCATCACTGCAGCTCATTGAAACTGCAATGTGAATTTTAAGTAAGCAGGAAAGCCAACATTTTGGTCTTAGAGGAAGTGATGTTGGCAATTAACTGAATGACATTCTGCTTAAGGATTACTTTCTGTCTGGAGGCACCATCCTATGGTGAAAGGATAACTAAGGTATTGAATATTTGGGTGTGTAAGATCTCATGGCACATTTTAAAAACTAGTGAAGTTACAATCTATTTACTTTGGCCAAAATTTTCAAGGCTCCTAGATTCCTGTTTAGGTTTCTAATTAAAAACTACCTCATTTTTAGACATATTGGGCATTCACAAACCCTATTTATGGTACAAATGTTACTCCATTCACATGACTTCAGTTAAGTCTTCACCAAAGGATGGCAGAAAGCAATCCCTAGTCTAATGTCATTCATTAAATCACCAATATCACTTTTTGCAGCACTGTGAATTTTCCAAAGCAATCTCCTATAAAAAGGTCAGGCTCTTCTGATCAGTTTGCAAGATTGATAAGATCAACTGATGTGGTGCAAACATGAACACAGCCAGGACTTACAAGGTCTAGGACAAGAAGCAAAAGCAGAATCTCCATTGGAAGCCCCTTGAACATCAGTTCTTTCAGTCACATCACCTTCAAGAGGGCTCATCATCTATAGTGGTCTTTTCCCCCTTTGCTGTTTTTCTTTAATCTTTCTTCTGCTTCCCCTCTCCCATCTGAGGTTTATCCTCTTCCTATCTGCTGTTCATCCCATTCCATTGTTTTTGTCTCCTTCCCTTCTTACCATTCTTCCTTCATTTCACCCATTTTGTTCTCCCATCAGTGTTTTCCCCTTTGTTCTCATACTTATCCTCCCCTTTTCTCTTCCAACCACTCCCCCTCATTTTTTTTTCTTGCATTCTGTTTTTGTCCTGGGTTTCTCTCTCTTTCCTTCTCTTGGTTACCAAGAGTAAAATGGTTAGCTGGCCAGGCTTCTCATACTCCATGAATCTGTGTGCTCACAGGATGGGAGACTGCATGATTATGTTATGCTACACCTCCATTCCTGGTCCCTACAAGCCCACCACAGCACTAGTATGTAGCACCACTGGTCAGACCTGTTGCTGTTGCTTAATTAAAGTCCCTGCTTGTGGTACTACTAGTTCTAGGGACTTCCCTGAACTCCAAAGCTTGGATCAACTGCCTCCCAGTGATAGTCCTGCATGCAAATAGGACAAGAAATTGGCTGAAATATGGTATGGAATTTTCCTACAAACCCTACATCTCACATACAATTCTGGGTTCATGACACCATATGAATCAACTCTCTATATAGAATGAGAATAAAACCAGATTAATAACATGATCAACCTCTCTTTGGTCCATTTATTTTTTTTTGCATACAAATTTTACCTTTGTGTTTTGATGTAGTCATCCTTTAAGGGAAAAAGCTGCTCCTCTACCTTGTCCCAACGCTCCAAGCAGCTCCACAGCCAGTCAGGGTTTACAACATGGAGGTGTTTACAGTCCAGAGCTTGCCGTACTTTCTCTGTGCCTATTATTAAGTCAAACACAACATTACAGTGTTCTGAATAGAAAAAGAAGAGGTTTATGTTTTTAAATAGGATATTCTGTGGCCTATTTTGAAAGTTATCAGCTGGCTCAAAGACATTACAAGTTATGTTTTAAACAAGTCTTAAGCCTTGGCTGCACTAAGGTATTTTACAAGAAGCTTACTAGCGGTGAAAATTTGTGAACTCCCTTAGTGCAGACACAACTAGTGTTCCACTAAAACTCATTCAAATGGGAAGTGGAACCAATCAATTCATAACACTTGAACATTTCTACACTGAGAAAATAGTCAAAAAGATAAAAGGAACAAAAAGTTACACATTTCCAAAAACACAGCCTTTTATCAAAAGATATCACAGTCTAAAGCAGGAGTGGCCAAAGAGTGGCCTGTTCAGTACTCCTAAAAACCTAACATATTTCATATTACATTCACGTATGCAGTGTTCTGTTATACCAAGCAGTTATACCACGCTGTCAAGCACATGGTCACCCCCTTTGATTTGCCATGAGTGTGGCAGGAGCCAACACCTACACTAAAGCAGAAATCATGGATTTTTTACTGTTAAATGGGAGTACTGAATGTAAAATTACTCAGGGCAGGCAAGCAAGTTGTCAACATGCACCCTGGGACAGTGCAACATATCGGAAAGGGTGGGGCGGGAGAAGAGAGAGAGAGAGAGAGAGAACCCTAGAACCATTATGGCCAAAGGCCTTGATTTATAAGCAGTGTAGACTAAAACCAATATGAGAGTCACTGGAAAGAGCAAAACACCAGCTAGATTGTTACAGATCTCTCCAGAGAACTATCATGATCAGTAAGCCCCACAAGTAAAAAAGTGAGAGAAGCTCTCCAACCTACTAAAAGAAAAGGGGAAGAAAAAAATATATTTTAAGGGAGCTGGAATTAATCGGACAAACAGGAAGAGATTAGGTCTAAGAAAAAGAGAAATAAGTTCTGGATGAAGAACAGGAAGCAGTTCTTTATCCTGATTAAAAACAAGAGGTTAGCAAAAAGTTTGAGGGTTGGGATGATGCAGTCTCCTGTACTAGGAATAAGTCAGGAGACTAGTTGTACTATTTTGGACATATTACACTTTGGGTTCAGGCAGACTACCTTACCAAAATTACAAAAGATAAAAGGACTTAATAAATAAGGTTCCCCAAAGGAACCCAACATTTGTGGGATGCATAAAGTCCACAACTGCCTGCACGTATAATACACCCCACATAAGTGATAAAGGGTATGTGTTTTCATTTGTAAGACACTGAAGAGAAGAAATTCTCCCATATACTTTTAGAAGAGATGAGTTTATGGAGGGCATTTGTCAGACCCCACTGAATGGAAAAAATTTGAGTTCAGCCACATTCAGGGTTCTACATATTTCAGAATTCTTTAGAATCAAATATTCCTGTGCAACTGTACTCCAGAACCTAATGTTTCATAAAAAAAAAAAAAGGTTTATTTTTAGTGCTCAGGGTTCTGAAGAAAGCAATAAAAACAGATACCATATTGTTGTCTTTAATCTGCTGAAAGCCTGAAACAGTCCTGCAGAGATGTGAGCAGCTCCCATTTGTTTCTATAGGTTAACGCTGAACACTAAAAATGCCGCCGCAGGCCCAAAAACCCTACTGTCCCCCCACTTGAGCACCAAAACTTCCAGCTTTCTCCCTGAAAACTTCTACAATGCAATTATGCATAGCAGTTACAATAATCTGCATCATATAGATAACAAGGCAATGAACACTGAATAAACTGAGGCTGTTTTCGGGACTGTCCTCTCAAGATTTCAGTTAGTGATAAGAATTAAAGTATTTAATGCATACATAACCTTCCTAGAGTGAAACTTAGCGAGTCAATTTAATTGGGGGTAGGTGGGGGGATGCGGGGGGGGGGGGAGAAGAAAGAGTATTACTACATGAACCTCAATCCCCCTGTATGCACTTTTTACTTTTAGGCCCACTCTTACTGAGAAATATTTTTTCTTTTGGATTGATTCTTCTAGATCTTCCAGATGGTAACACTTTTGAACTAGTGTGGAACAACTACTTTAACCATCTAGAGACATTTCAACTCTCACTCATTATAGATTTCCTTTGCAGATTACCCTCTCTCCCCAGTCCCCCACCATGTAACTGTTAGGCTTCAAACAGACTTGAAATCTATCCCTTCAAGACATAAAGTGGAAAAAAAAGCAGCTAGATGGGGAGGACAGTTTATATGTTATGATGAAAAAACCCACAGGACGTCATATTGGTTTCAGAGGAGCAGAACTGCATTTATTTTTTAAATTCTATACTGCAGTAATAAAGGCGATAAAGCTTATAGTAGTCTTAATAAAAGTTGCCTTTATTATTTTAATACAATCTGGTCCTAGGAAACAGAACAGTTCTGGGCTTATAAACATCATTTGTGTCTGCTGCTAAAGAAACAAACTTGTTTCTATGCACTCATGAAACCTTTCCATCTCACAAAGACAGCTTTGTGATCATGTCTAGAACTTTACCTTGCATTCTGTTTTAAAAGAATACCAATCACAAACTGCAAAAGAAATGTTTTAGACCAACGTCAATTCAGGCATAAAAAAATGAATCCAGGCTATTCACTACCTTTTGTAAAGAAAAGGATGGGACATAATACGTAGAAAACATCCTTCTCAGAGCTGTTTGATGTCTTAGCAACAGAAGCAAGGAAACAGCAGTTGCACTCCTATTATTGTTGGTCACTTTCAATTTAAAAAAAGAGGTAAAGAGAACTAATAAATAATAAAAGCAACAATGCAATAATATTTTTATTGTGATGTTCAGGTTATACACATTTTATTGTTCTAGTCCTCTGGTCAAATATATTTTGATGAGATTATTTTGAAACATCTAAAACACAAAATAGTCTAAATACTGCAGTGGCTTGAATGACTAATAAGATTTTAAACTTTATTTTTATGGACAAATTTACTCTAAACTTCAATACTATTTAAAATGTTTAGCTGCCCTACCAATTGCCTTGTACTCACTTAGCTCTGGGAACAGGTTATTTCTCCTCTTCAGAAAGCAGGGGCTAGTGATAGATAGATAGATAAACATGCCTACGTTCTTTAAAAGCCAGATCCTGAAGCTTTTATACGAGAATGGTATCTTAAGATAAGACTGAGTAAAATGAATTATTTTGCCCTAAATGAATTCAGTACATATGAAATTGATAGTTGGACTATTAGAGGGGAACTTCGCTTAGTTATGTTTTGTAAAAACAAGGTTTTACAGAACTAGAACAAACATGTCATGATTCTCTCCTTTATAAATTCTCACTAAGTTTACATGTTATCATCCCTTTGTAGCCTTTGCAAGCTTATAATGCTCTGCCATTGTGTGGCAAACAGCAAGCTGCTGTTTCACCTATCTCAGATTAAAATAAGGAGACATCAAACAAACACACCAAAGTCCCTGTGTGTAAGTGTAGCTACTTCTATTTTGCACCCACATGCCCTGATCTGGATCAGAGTTCTGTTTTGATAAATTTGTGAAGACAGAGGTAGAGGCTGTGCCTGCCCCAAAGGGTTTACAAGCTAAGGATGTATAAAATTCTCATTGTGCCTCAGTCTCAAGAAAATGCTAGACACCAAACAAAGATCCAGTTAGCATTCACATCTTCATCTGCTTATCCAGTTAGCATTCATATCTTCATCTGCTTATCAACTACGCTAACAAAGTGCACAATTTATGTTTTAGACTCTGACTTCACTTCAGTGCCCTTGGAGCCCTTGTTGCTGTTTATTGTCATGGACTTCATGTCACAAAATGCCTCGAAGCATATTACTTTTTTTGTCACTTCATATATTCCATGTAAGGAGCCAGGTATGTACTGCAAACTAATTGCTAGCCATAATTACCTGCAGATCCCACAGGCACATGTCTTTAGGTGGTCTTTTGGTACATCTGTTGTTAGACAAAGACATATGGTATCCATGTGGAAATAGTGTTAAAGAGACGGGACTGCCTGAAGAAAAGATAGAGCTGCAAAATTTCTACAGGTTACCCATAACGTAACAGATTCACTAGTGAAATTCACACACCAGCTTGTAAGCAGCCACAACAGAATGAGCACGAAAGGCATGTAGCCAGCTGAGTAATCATGTGTCCAACTATGCTGTAGGGGCATGATTCCCACCTAGAAATCTTTGGTCAGCAGTTCAGAATTTCTACTCCAAAGGGCAAGATATAGCACAATCACTACTATCTGTATGTAGGAGAGAAAAATTTACTCCACAGCCACATCCAAGTTGTATGACACCAGTTCTGCAGTAGGTGTAGGAAAAGAACAATGGTGTTACATTAAAGGTAAGAACCCTTTCCCACCACTGCAATGGAAATTTGCTAAAGCGGTTATGCAGGACTACATTCCTGATCACTGGGTTGTAAAGATGAGCTTTTCTCTATTACTTAATGCTCCACACAGTGTAGGCTCATTTGTATTGCAATACTGTTCACAATTGTTTAATTAGTTTTCAAATCGTTAATACACTCAGTTCACATACTATGATATAGCATATTAGTATAATTAAACCTAAAGTTAAATCTAATATTTATATTAAGCTAACAGTAGTGGATGATTCATTGAAGAATGTGCAGTCATTAAAGACATTTGCCATAAAAATAGTTTTGCAAAAATTTTTTTTAGTCTCGGGGTTTTTTGTCTTTTTAATTTTGGTAGAAAGGTACCATACACTCTTAACAAAATCATGTTAATAGTGAAATTATACATTCCAGAAACAATAAAAAAGGAAACACCCAAAACGTTTCACTGTCTCAAATTGTGGGTTGGGACCCCCAAGTGGTTTGCAACCCCAGTTTAATGGGGGCAGCGGAGTTGGCTTAAACTTGCTGGGACCAAAGGCTGAAGCCCAAGACCCAAGACCCAGGGCTCAGGCTACAGGCCCCCAGCCTCGGGCTGAAGCCATTGGGCTTCAGATTTGGCCCTCTTGCTCAGAGCAGTGGGGCTCAGGTGGGCACAGATTTCTGTCCCCCTTTCTGTGGCCATGTAGTAATTTTTGCTGTCAGAACAGGGTCACGGTGCAATGAACCCTTTATGTGCCTTACTCTCCAGCTAGCCTTGAATAATACTGGCATTTTCAAATAATAAGTATTAAAATTACACCACGGAGGGCAATTTTACTAAGAAAAAAATAAATATGTCCAGAAGTTATCTGCACAATTGCTTTCAAGACCAAACAGAACTGGAAACTAATGCATATTTTTTGCAACAATTTTGTAGAGAGTTTAGAAATATTTTCTTGGTTCTACTACATGTAAAGTTTATTTTGTACACAGGAAACACAAGAAATAAAATAAAACTGTCATTTGCATTTTGATAGTCACCAAATACCCCAAACAGATTCAAGGCCTCACTGGACAGTGCTGTATGTACACAAAGGAGGATATTATTCCTTGCCAGATAGCGTACCTTATTTCAGATGAGATTAAGTGCAAAAAACAATAGGGAAGTGAGAGGGAAGAGAAGGAAATTGATTAAAAGATTTTGTAGGTATATTAGCTATTGCACAACCCAGTGGCTCAAACATCCCTCACATCCCACATACAGAATAAATCAGCTGACTCCTTTCCCTGACTCCCACTCAACCAAGCCATGGCACTGGCTGAACGATTTGTTATAGGCATGACAGCAGAGGAAAGTGTTAAAGAGAGTTTTGAAGGAGAGATTTGCGACTACAGAGTAGATTAGAAACGGCATTCATGCCTAAGGCTCAGCATTCTACAAAGCAGAGACATTTGTACAACTAAAACAGAGTCTACAAAAGTGCTTATTACCAAAAGGTAGAACATTTTTTTTGTTCGAGCAAAATTAGAGTGTTTATGATTGTGGAACTAGCTGGGACAAAAATGTATTTTTTTAAAAAAGTGACAGTACTTAAGGGAAGTAGAGAGAGTTATATTGGATACTTTAAATTACATCACATGAAGGCAGACAACTAAATATTGATAAATTTTATAAGTGCTTGCATATAGATGCTAGAAGTCTAAATAGTAAGATGGGTAAACCCGAGTGCCTGGTATTAAATGAGGATACTGATATAACAGGCATCACAGAAACTTGGTAGAAAGATGATAATAAATGGGACAGGTAAGACCAGGTAAAAAATACCAAGTAATGACACAGTAGGTCACACTGGTGGGGGAGTGGCACTATGTGTGAAAGAAAGAATAGAGTCATATATAGTAAAAATCTTTAATGAATTCAGCTGTATCAGTGTATCTCTATGGATAGAAATTCCATGCTTGAACAATAAGAGTCTAGCAATAGGAATATACTACCAACACCTCACCACAATGGTGACAATGACTATGAAACACAGCGATATTAGATGCTACAAAAACTGAAAACTCAGAAGTAATGGGGGATTTCAACTATCCCCATACTGACATGTCCTCTCTGCATGGGATGCAGAGATAAAATTTCTAGATGCCATTAATGACTGCTTCTTGGAGCAGCTAGTCCTGGAACCCACAAGAGGAGAGGCAATTCTTGATTTAGTCCTAAACAGCTAATAGGGTCAGGTTCAAGAAGTGCATATGGCTGAAATTTTGTTAATAGAAACCGTAATCTAACTATATTTAACATCCTCATAGGACAGAAAATACCAAACAAACCCATCATAATAGCACTGAACATCAAAAATCCAAACTAAACAAAAATGAAGAAGCTAGTTAATGGAAATTAAAAGGAACAGTCAAAAGGGTGAAATGTCTGAAAGCTGCATGGAAACTATTTAAAAGCACCACGATAGCGGTTCAAACTAAACCTATATCTTAAAATCGAACAAAACCAAAAGAACAGTCAGAGGATCAAAATGCCACCATGGGTAAAGAGCAGACTAAAAACAAAAAAAGACAAAACAAAAACTTTTTTTTTTTTTTTTTTTTAAAGTATCTCAGCTGCAGGAATCGTGTCAAAAATCAGTGGGACCACTGAAAGATCACAGTTCAACAGAAGCACCAAAAGAAGATAACGCCATTGTAGAGAAGCTAAATAAATGTTACATTGGTTTTCACCTCAGAGGATTCATTTTACATGACAAATCTGAGGAACTGAGTTTGAGATGTCAGTAGCAGTAGGTTTTGGAACAAATTGTTTAATTTAACAATAAGAAGTCACCAGGACCAGATGATATTCACCCAAAAGTTCTGAAGGAACTCATATATGA
Organism: Gopherus flavomarginatus; assembly: GCF_025201925.1. Lineage (NCBI taxonomy): Eukaryota > Metazoa > Chordata > Testudines > Testudinidae > Gopherus > Gopherus flavomarginatus. The sequence continues at coordinate 193,438,331 of NC_066618.1, forward strand.
AATTGCAGAACTACTAACTGTGGTACGTAACCAAATGCCTAGATCAGCCTCTGTACCACAAGACTGGAGGATAGCTAATGTAATGCAATTTTTAAAAAAGGCTCCAGAGGTGATTCTGGGAATTACATACTTGCATCCAATTTGCCTAACTTCAGTACCAGGCAAATTGGATGAAAGTACAGTAAAGAATAGAATTATTAGACAGATAGGTAAACACAATATGTTGGGGAAGAGTCAATATAGCTTTTGTAAAGGGAAATTATGCCTCACTAATCTATTAGAGTTCTTGGAGGGGGGTCAACGGATTCTAAGCTAGATGGATCATTGGCCTGACCCAGTGGGGCCATCTTTTTGTTTTTACTTACAAGCTTGCAAGTCAAAGGCATGCAAAAAGACCACATAAAACACAGAATTTGCAGGATTAATTTGTAAGCAGTATCACATGTTTACTCTTTGTGTAAGTGAAATATTGAGAGGAAAACAACAGAAACCACCAACGTAGTTAAAATAACTTTAGCTGATTTGGTTTTTTTTTTTCCTTCCTTTCTTTTTAAATTATGTTATTGAGTGAGAGCCTGGGGATCTAGATCCTCATATCAAAATCAGATGAGATGAAAAATATCCACTCACTAGTGGAGAAGGGAAGCTCTTCTTGGTGAGCGTGGGGATACAAGCCATTTATTTCTGCAGACTTGAAGTTTTCATTTAAAATTAAGGTTGCCAAATGATTAAAAAAATTGCAATTAATCATAAGATTAAAAAATAGTCACAATTAATCACAGTTTTAATTGCACTGTTAAACAATAATAGAATATCAATTTAAAATTATAAGTATTTTTGGATATGCACAACAGCCCTGTAGAACAAGTTTTTTATACCTAGGTCTACAAATTGGATAAAAATACATAAGGACTTTTTCCAGAAAACTGAACCGTCAGTTCCCCTTCCTCTTACGGGACAGCAAGGCAAACACGGTAGAATATGTATATTATGACACTTTTATGTAGCCTTTCAAAACTAGGTCTTCCTAAAATAGTGCATTGAGCTTTTACTTTGCACACCAGGGAAGAGACAACAAGGATATGCATAATAACTTGATTTTTGTGTTAGCTTCTTGCATTCTTTCCTCAATACTTATTTAATCAAAAACATTCAAGCATTATTCTCCCTTTGCTCCAGCTTCTTTATCATGCTGCAAATCCAAGTGTGTAATTATCTTGAGCCAAACTGCCATGGAAATATTTTGGTCATAAATTCAAGATTATTGCTTTTATGCAAACAAACAGATTAGCGGCCATAAGAGGCAAAGCCCCTTTGAAATGTGACGTTTTGTCATTTGGATTGGAACAGCCTGAAGAAACACATAAGAGATTAATTCAGTGATTTTTATGACTAAAATACTATCAAGCCCTTTACATTTCCAATGGAATGTGACTCACATTTATGCTTAATTCTCATCTGATGGAGCTGCATTGACATCAGCGCAATTCTCAGAGTAAGATCTTCTCAATAGCAACTGCAGCAGAGCCCGAGGGACAGTGAAATACTGTGACCCAAGTTTTCAGAAGCGTGCACCAAACACATTCACAAAATAGAATTATATGAATGCACAGTTCCAACTAGCACACTTGCAAGTGTTCGAAGTCCCCAACTCCCAGTCAATCTAAAACTGTTCCCAATCTGGACACTTTGGCTACGTCTTCACAGCCAAGAAAGATGTGTCTTAAAGTGTGATAACTAACGCGGGTTATGTATCTCATTGTAAAAAGGTGAGGCACACGTAGCTTTTACCACAACGTAGCTAGCCAAGATCAACAGTACACACACACCCTGCCCCTCGATATCTTACCTGGCTATGTCACAGTAAAAGCTACCTGTGCCATGTCTACACTAGGATTTTACAAAGAGATGGTTAATCCAAGCTAGTTATCCCACTGTAATAACACTCCTTTTTCTGGCCGCGAAGGCAGGGACTTAGTCACCATTTATCTAGCTCAGGGATTGGCAACCTTTGGCATGCAGCCTGGCAGGGTAAGCCCTCTGGCGGGCCGAGCCAGTTTGCTTACCTGTCACATCTGCAGGTGTGGCCGATCCTGGTTCTCACTGGCCGCAGTTCGCCGCTCCAGGCCAAAGGGGGCCACAGAAAGCGGCAACCAGCACATCCCTCGGCCTCCATTGGCCTGGAGGCCAGTGGAAGCCACGACCAGTCGAACCTGCAGACGCAGCAGGTAAACAAACCAGCCCCGCCTGCCAGGGGGCTTACCCTAGCGGGTGATGTGCCAAAGGTTGCCGATCCCTGATCTAGCCAAACAGTTTTTAAACTACTGAAACCAAGTTAATCAAAAATGTTTTTTTGCCATAATGTGCCAAAAAATCAAAGTTTGGGAACCTAGAAATCACCATTGTTTTCAATGTTCAGTGCAGAACTCAGTATTTTTTCATAGTCATCATATTTCTTTTTCAAGAAAAAGGAGGAAGACATTGGACTTTTAAAGTGGAAATGATATTATGAGTTTGCATTGAAGTTATAGATTGGCGTGAAAAAAGCTTCACCACGCTAACAAAAATATATTATGATGTTTTTATACTGTAATTCTTAGACATGAAATTAAAAAGTTCATTTTTGCATATATTCTAGTCTTGTAAGAAAGAAGGCAGGCTAGGAAAATAAATCAAAGGTGACTGAAAAAACTGGATTTGTACTTTGTTTGCTTCTTCATGGTGTATAAAAGAGGACTTAAAGGTGTTTTTAGTTTTATTTTTTTAAAGGCTTGTTTTTTAAATCACATGGGGAATTCAGGTCTTGTCTAGTCTGGAAGACAATGAAGTGAAATGACAAAAACAGAATGAAAGTTGAGCAAGTGAGAGGAGAACTTTAAGACAAGACTGCTTATCATTCGTTTTTTTTTCAGTTACACTTGTTCTAAAATTAGTCAGGTATTTTTTTAAACCACATCTTCATTGAATAATCAGCACCTCCCCCTTTCCATAAAGGGTAAAAACTAGCAATACATTTCTCATCTGACACACAAGACCAGGAAAGACCAGATTTGAAGTTTGGTATTTTTAAAAGAAAAAATTTAAAAAAAAATTCTTAATCCTAAGGAATCAAAAAGAATATAAGACCTTTAAAAAAATGATTTGCAGTAAATCTTTAAGCTACCTCCCCCCATAATTTAAAACATTAAATATGGCAAGTATATCAAGACCCATATTTAACCTTTTCAAGTCTTCAGCCAACTTTTTGTGTAACCAAAATCATGAGGGAAAACAATATTTTCATTAACAGAAGACTGATACATTTCACCTACTTACCTCCCCTTGCTGCAATCAGATGGGTTGCCTTGTTGGGATCATCAGCATTCAGTACTAGGTTCTTTATAATTTTAGCTCCAAGTGCTGTAGCATGATAATGCTCTCGGGTTCTTTCTATGGGGAAATTTGTTGGATAGAGTCCACTAAATATTATGGTAACATCTGCCAATACCTTGCTTTTCAATTCTGGTACTATTTTTCTTATGTCTGGAATTTCACTGATCTCCTGTTTCAGGTATTTATCATACTTGGTATAATAATCAGTGTGCACCCGAACAAGGATCTCTTCAAGGTATATTAAATGGTCATCTTCATCTGTATCTTCTTCCTCTTCCTCTTCTTCCATGCTCTGATCTAAAGACTCACCCATTGTAATCCCAGACTGTTCACTATTCTGGGACTCCGTCTCGGCTTCTTTCTTGTCTGCACACCCATTTCCCAGATCACAAAGGCTGTCCTGTTCGCTTTCTTCTTGCATTTCAAGATCAACTGTCTTGCCATGAGGACACACACTAGGTGGAGCTGTCGCCTCCTCAGAATGGTTCACTTGACCATCCTTTCCCCCACTCATGTCAGTGCAACATTCTTGCTGCAAATTTTCATCTGGTACAGGTTGCTCTGATTTTTTCCAGCTTCTCTTTCCCTCATTTTCACTATCTGAGGCAGAAGACGACGACGACTTCCTAGCATCTAATCCACTGTCACTTTCACTGTCACTAGAGAGTTCAAAGTCCAAGTTATTTGTTCCCTTGTCTTGGGTCTGCTGCTTCTCTGAAACTGTCCTATCATCTTGTTCTGAAGAAATCTGAGACTCCTTAACACTAGTTGAATCATTAATGATGGCAGCATTTGTTTTATTATCAATGGTACCACTTAAGGAGTCTCTAACATTTAATCTATCATTGGAATTCAACTCCAAGTTAGAAGTTTCGCTGCTCATAAAGTTACTACCATTTGTAGTACACATCTCTTTTGTAGATTTCCCAAGACCATTACTTTGTTCTTCTATACATGTAACATTCTTTGCTTCTTCTGAATCTTTTGCTGTTATCACTGCGGGATCAGATGCTTCAGTTGTTTTTGAAGAATGATTTACTGAACAAAAACACAAAAAAAGTAAGATGAAGTTTCCCTGTTTTATCCTTCAAAGTAGATTCTTCCTTTCCTCCATAAATTAAATAAGTTCAATCTACAGATAAACATATCTGTGCATCAGAATACTCTCAGTTGGGATTTTCAAAGGGCGTAAGAGATTTATTAGGTACTCAACTCCTATTAAAGCGGCAAAAGAGTTCTGTGGCACCTTATAGACTAACAAACGCATTGGAGCATGGCTTTCGTGGGTGAATACCCACTTCGTCGGATGCATCAGATGCATCAGATGCATCCGACGAAGTGGGTATTCACCCACGAAAGCCATGCTCCAATGCGTTTGTTAGTCTATAAGGTGCCACAGAACTCTTTTGCCGCTTTAATAGGAGTTGAGTACCCCTCTGATACTCAACTCCTATTGAAACTTAATAGGAGTGGAGTGCCTAACTCCCTTAAGCCTCTTGAAAATCCCAATTTATGTCAACCTCATCATATTATTTGTCTGCCTCACAAAATTTAATGACTAGCTTATGTAAGGAAGTATCATTCTGCTTTAGATGTGCAACTGAAGCACTGAAAAAAAAAAATGACCTGCCAAAGGTTAGAGGAAAAAAGCATATTTCCAGAGTATTAGTGATAAGCTCGTCCTCTTTATAAACCTACAAGTTCTGCTCATATTTTTTCTACCGCCTATTTTCAGAACTGATTGAGTATAAAACCAAGAAAAAATACTTTAGAAATTGAAAAATAAGTTTTACTACCATAAAAAATTGTTGATCAAACCCTTTATGAAGGCACGAGTGAGATGCAACAAACGAGACCAGTGTGCTTCATATGCAGGAAAAGGATTACTCTGTAAATAGCTTTTAAACTGTTTTTTTTGGGGGGCAGCTAACAAGCAGCAGACAAATGCAGTTAATATTTTTGGTAGGAATAGCCAAGGCCATTCTTAGCAGAGATGACCATACCTTGTTCGTAAAAAGGCATACGTGTGACTTGACTGCCCCTTGGTCACCACTACTGACACTACAGCATGCTGATCTCATACTATATATATTGAGAAGTACACGGTCAGGCTATTCATTCCATTCTTATTACTTTTTAACCACATGAAACATTACTAGAGTAAAACAACACAACTGAATTCATTTCTAGATAGTAACAACGGCAAAAGAATGGTAAACAGGGTCATCAGGAACTAAATATGTACAGAAAAATACTAACTATCCTGAAATGAAAGCTTGTCTCTAAAATACCCAACTACGAATAAAGCAAGTTCCTTTCCAGGTACGAGTTTCAATAAATCCTGGATATATTGGCCTTCCCAGTTATCACCTTTTCAGACCTATTTTCTCAGGTGAAAACCACTGCTGTAGCATCTGTTTTTCCACTGCTTACAATACCCTCTTAAGATGGCTGAAAATAAAATTCTGTCAAATGCAAACTGGATGAAACCTCACTATTAGTTTTTTTGTTTTGGACAACGCTTTGTTAGCATGGTTTTGGTTTGCTAATCAACTGCTGCTCCAAAGTAAATAAATAAAATGGAATTACCCTTCTTTTTCATCTGAGCTTCCCTTGATCCAGGTGGTGCATTAATATCGCCTATACCCTGAAAGTATACATATTTCTTTACAGTTATCAAATTGGGTGCAAACTTCCAAACATCTTCTCGGTCATCAATAATGCAAACCATGGAGTCACCACATGGGAAGAGATTTCTAAAAAAAAAAAAAAGTTGCTTGTTTTTATTGTCTGTTAAGATTACTATTTAACACACCCTGGGTGGACATTGTTAGTTGTGTGCGTCAAATGAGCATGAACATTAAACATGAAAGATTTCTGAAACATCAATGCATTTATTAGGATTCCGGATGAGTCAATTCATTTACCTGTAACAGTTATCCAATCTGCAGCTCTTCTTACTGGTTACTCTACCAATCATCTTTTTGTAGTTTTTAAAAAAGTTTTATGAACAATTATTAGAAAGAATTTTTCAAGTTAGTAACACAAAAGTCTCAAAAAAAATAAATAAATAGCAATTAAATTTATGTATCCCCTTCAGTTCCAGTGGTCAAAAATATGAGCCCTCCTAAAGTTTAAATTTGAGTATACATAGTGTATTGCACTGAATTTCAGTCTAGGTTCTTCTAGCTAAATAATCCAAAATAATTCAGGAATAAAGGGGCAGAAGCAGTATCACATATAGAAACTTAGTCAGACTTATTCATTCCATAGATTACATCTAAACAAGAAGTTTTAATATTTACTGGTCATAAGCCTGACAGGAGAATACTCAGAATAGATCCAAAAATATACCCAGGATAAGAAAAAAAAAAAAATGTATGATTTGCGGTGATGAATCTTCCCTCCACGTAAGAGCTCCAATATGGCTATTATTAAATATCAGGCAATCCTATGTTTTACAGACAAAAGGCCAAGATTGTCAAAAAGTGGAGCCTAAAATATGGGTTAAGGAGCTTAATTTAAGCACTGAAGTGTAATTTTCAAAAGCGCTGATCATCAATGAAACTCGAAAGTGACGAATACCCAGCAAAGTCAGGCCACGTAAGTACCTAAATACAGATTCAAGAGTCTAGGCTTCAGGCTACTATTTTAGAAAATCTTGGCCTAAATTTCTATAATATAAAAATGCACAAATTATATTATGAAACGAACCACAAGATGAAACAAAAGAGCATGGGTTGTTTGCAAATCATTGCAGGGAAAAAAGTTTAGGGCCAGTTTAGACTACCGCTTAAACTGATCTAATTTATGTCACCTAGGGTGTGAAAAAGACCCCTCCTTCCCCCCCAGGTGACGCAAATTTTGCGCTGTCCACACTGGCGCTATCCACTGACATAGCTTACACTTCTCAAGAAGGTGGAGTAATTATGCCGATGGGATAACGCATCTTCACCAGACGCGCTACAACAGCGCAGCTGCATTGGTTCAGCTGTGCTGATGTTGTGCTGTAGTGTAGATTTGCCCTGAGTTGCAATTATCTGCAGGCATAAAACATCTGAAAACAAAGGTTATCACTGAATGCGAGACTCTAAATTATCTTGCTTGAACACTACAGGCTGTAATGCCCACTGAAGTATTAAGTAGATGAAGCCTATGAGCACTAGCTAGCACTTCACAGAGATCAATAAAACTGAGAAGGTACAGATTTATGGGGTACAGAAGGGATAAAGACTTTAATACTTCTTATATTCCCAACATTCTGCCTTCATTTCCTCTCCTGGATTATTTATTAAGCAGTTTCACACCCTCATACATACCTAAGATTCCCTGTTTTAGAAAATGGATCAATACATTCATCTCTTGACAATATCCGATGAGAAAACAGTTTCTTTTCAGGGTCCAAAAATCCTTTTGAAAGAAGAGTTTGAAGTTAATATTTCTTCACAGTAACATTTTCTCCCTGTCAACATTCTACATAATCTGTTTTCATAGTCCATCACACCAGACTAGACTAAACTCATCTTTGTGCATTAACAGCAGTACAAATGGAGCAACACAGCCTTTCAATCTGAAATTTAAAATAAACTGTGTGATACTGGTGTAATCAAAAATGCACCAAGATATTTAAGCTCCAAAAAGTATTCATTAGATAGCAGGTAAACACAGTAGATTAGATACCTGTCACTAATTCAGTAGGACTCTTATTTTAAATATCCAATCCCAATTCTTTTAACACAGAAGCAATAATGAAGTTACAAAAATTATGGCATCAGTGAATAATTAAGGTAAAAGGAAGTAAGCATCGCTGACAGTTAAATAAAGGTCCTGGCAACTTACATTTATAACACTTTAAGACTAAATCCTGTCCTTAGCACATTGTGCCTAGGGTCTGCAGAGAAGTCTCATGCGAACTGGCAAAGTACTGCAATGCTTAAGCATAATGGGCAAGTTAAGGGGCAGTTTCAGTTTGAACTCTTGCATTTGTGGTTTTAAATTGTACCTATAACATTGTTTTAGTGCATTTGTACTTGTACTAAGAATTAATCACAGGATTTGTTGAAATGTTAGACTTATTTGTGTAAATCTGTGCTGACTGCGCTCTTTGTTAAGAAGGAATATGAGAAGGTCTGCCTGCTAATTTAAAGGTAAGATAAAACACAAATTAGTTTGGCAAAATGGCAAATTCATCCAGATACAAACATGGTAATACAGCTGACCACAATGTTTATAAAGAAAGGTTAACTACATTGACAGAGAGGTTTCATTACTGCTCTGAAAGAAAAAAAGTGGCATTTCACGTATTACTCTGGATTTGCCATTTTGCAGAACTGACTGGATTATAATATGCTTTGAGATTAGCTTGAACTTCTCTCTATTCCTGAAGATTACACAATCATTACTTATTTACACAAAAACAAATTTCAAAAAAGGTGGCCATGTTATAGTCTATTGCGCAAGTTTTGAGAAGTGACTACTGATGTCAGGGGGATCAAATCTGAGGCTCCCTGCAGGGGCCTTATGAATTTCCAGTGTGTGTACTCAGAACTTTCTGAAAGTCAGGCCCCTTTTAGGCATCTCAATTTGAGCAAACAAAAGCACTAATCTCTTGAAAATTTGGACCTATATGTATTAATATAAATGTGTCATTGGAATAACTTAAAACCAATAAAAAGCAAGAAAATTCTGAGTTAAGGACAGAGGTTCAACCTTAACTCACCCGACTATGCTTAAGAATTGCAGCAAACGCATGTAGAATCATCCCCTGTAGAGAGACCCTTGCAGTACCTAGGCATAATGAATTGAAAATATTAACTACAGAGAACCATTACCACACACAGAAAGAATATATTTTGACAAACTGTATGTAATTCGTCATCTACTGCATTATTGTACAACTGTCACACCATCAGCTGTTCTCCCTCTCACCAATCATCCAAGTAAAACAGAAGCTTTCCATTCTCATTAGTACACTCCTGCCTAATCTGTCAGTGAAACCACAATCAAGCACTTGCTATATTGTCACATTACCCGTAGTAAGAACATACATAAGTGTTGACAGCAAATAATGATGGAAGATGCAGAAGCTATTTAAAAGGGCTTCGGTAAAAGTCTAGTTCATTTATGCTTTTTCCTGGCAACTGATGGCAGGAAAAAAGAAAATTGAGGACAGTCACTACAGATGCAAAACTGTCGCCACAAACTGAAGGCCCAAGTTGAAAAAAAAGTCAGGTCCATTACATCTTTATCTTCTTAAAGTTTAAGCTTTCATATGACTTTACCAGTTCCTAAGACAGCTCACTATGGATTAGTCACAAAAAATTTCAGTGAAGCTTTATAGATTGGTATTAAATTGAATGGAGTACATTAAGTAACCAAAAGGCATAATCTTAACTAAGAAACTTCTCTCTCAAATTTACTTTTCTAAAATATTGCCAAGTCAATAGAAAAACAAAGTATAATATCAATTTGTTTATATATTTCACAGAAATGGCATATGGGAGGCACAGAGATCTATTCCATCAATGAAATATTAATTTGCTTTAACAAAATGTCTGTCATTAAATCTTTAAGACCTTTTCACCAGTACTGGTTATGAAGTGAGTTTCTTCCACAAAAGAAGAACTGAGACACCCAGTGGCTAGACCATGTATTAACAAAAAAAACGGCAACTGATCCACCAACAGGTACTGACTAAACACAAAGTTCCTTGTAGTTCATTGGTAAAGGTTTTCTTCCTCTTTACAAAAAGAATTAGAACTACATATATTTTTCGTCTTAGGAGGAATGTCAGAAAATGTCAAGTGAAAAATTTAAACAAACCCTTAATGTTATTACTTATCAAGCTATACATTAGAAAGAAAAAACAGCAGGTGTGGCTTGCTATTTATGGCTTTGTTGAAAGCATTTCCTTTTAGGCTATAATTGCTACCTTTCACTAGTTAGCATACATTTTCAATATTTTTCATACCACAATGTATGCACAACTCAGAACAGCATTTAAACACTGAGCTTCACAAATAAATTTTACTCATTAATACAATTTACCCATCAAGTCACATCTTAACACACATCAAAAGAAGTTCATTGCGCATACAAGTACAGTCAAACGTGGATTATTTAAAGCCTTTTATAGAACCAAAGTAGACAACTGAAGAAACACAGTCCTAACTAGAAAGAGTGAGTTTATATAGGCCTACTTATTCTTTTACAGCACCCATTTGTTGAATACAATTTTTAATCAATTACATGTTCCATTACACAAAGATGACAATCAGCTCTTTATTCTCCTGCTTTTATACTGATAGAAAATTCTCTATAGATCTAGAGATCACACATACCCATTCTACAGAAACCCAAAATTCTTTAAGTGGCACTCATTACAGCCCCCCTGTACCACCACCCTGTCCCCCAGTTGTTTCAGCCCACTGAATTTCTTCCGCAGCTATGGAATTGTTTACCATTAATAATAATTAAGATAAAGTAATAAGCAGTTGTAAAAATTCCAACCACTACCACCAGCACATGGGAATGACACACAAAGAGGACAATATCACAGACACATCACCGTACTTGATTTTTCTACTCCAAGACGCTCAGACACTGTGGTCATGGACATAAAGTTACAGAGAGAAGAATTTAGTTTCCTACTTCTTAAAAGCACAGGACTTGTTTGTTTCTAAGTTTATAATTCAAAGTTAGTAATTAGTTAATTTTACTGCTTAACCAGTTCCATTTTTTTAGATAAATGAACGTAAAGCACTGGGTACACAGTGATATTTAATATTTTTAAAAGTATGCTATTTTAAAAGCTCAACTAGTCTATCAGATGTCAGAAGGTAAACAAATGTTCTATCTGGGACAGATATCTCTCTAGGAGGAGGAAAAGGGAATGTATTCAGTTACAACCCAGTACTTGGCCACAAACTGGAAAAGAGTTAAACACTTTTACAAGTTATCCTGGGGAGAAAAATACTTGTAATTATTTTGTATAAACCTGGAGGAAAAATAATAAAGTTTAACTAGGATGCCATCAAAGAAAAACACCAAAAACCTAATGAAGACATTAATGATGTCTCTGGGTATAAACACATGAGTCTATCTACTCTATTTCGGTTCTTCTAGAGTCCTATAACTCCAGCATCTGCACACCTTTTGGGTAGGCTTACTATTCAGTCATAGAAAAATGAATGGTCTTGATTACAATAAAGATTAGATGACAGAAAATGAACGTGCAAATGATTACAGCACCTGCACCACTATATTTCTGCACAATTAGACTATCAACATTTATACTGTGCTAGGCTACAGTATGGGAAGAATTCACCCCTGCTCTGAAGAACTTAACAGTCCAACAGACAGAAAGAGAGACAAGGTGCAGGAAAGGGATACAAACTAAGAAAACAATCAGATTGATGGTAGGCATACATGTCTGTTATGTATCTGCTTATATATTTGCTTTCTCTCTAGTACAAAAACTTAGTTTTAGGGTATTTTGAGGGGTGACAACTCATGGGTGAAGTGAGGAGGAGAAGGAATTGTTAGAGTAAGAGGGAAGTGAGTAAACGAAGTGGACAGCATAAAATGTTATGTGCACCCGGGGAGAGTGTGGGAGGATAGCTGAAGGACTGCAGTGGCAGAGGGATGACAGCAGTACAGCAAGTAATAAAGAAGGTCTACAGGCCAAGTTTCAGAGTTGAACCAAGGATGATGTCAGGAGGTGGCAGCGGCATCTCCCTGCTACTGTTGCTCTCAGTCCAGAGAGAAAGCCACTGGGCCCAATGACCCAAGTGGGCCGCTCCGACCACATATGGGATGGGTTTGGGCAGGAAAGCTTTGGATTTATTCCCTGCATTCTTGAGCATAACTAGTGCTGGCTGCTTTAGAGAAGCAGTCATTCTCTGAAAAATCTAGCACAGGCCAACATAGGAGACGTTTAGATCATTAGTATTTCAGTATAAGAATGCCTTTGTTCAAATGTTACCTCCTCTATACACATTTCCAGGTCTCAGCACCACAGCAGAGTGCTAGAGCCAGACACAGCCCCATGGAACAGGTGCCACTGGTTTGGCATGTACTCACTTTCCAATCCCCACACTCCATTCCCTGGGCCTTACTTTTCAGCATCTTCAAGTATACTCATGCATGCCGATGTAGTGAAAACTACACATGGCAACATTTCAGAGACTTATTGTTATTCCCCCCTGCACCTTTGTTATAAAATGTACTGAAAATTCCTATGCCAAAAATCATAGCCTTATTTAGCGGAGATATCAAAATAAAACCAAAATGGGGCTTACCACAGAAATTAAGCCTCAACTTGAATTCTGCCATTCCCTTATTTACCACAGAATCTGGCAAGAGTTACTGACCTGATCCTCCAATGGGAGTCAAGGATTCTCAGCCCCTGGTGACTTACTTTAATTCTAGAACAACCTACTTTGCCATAGATCAGGAATGGCCAAACTTACTGACCCTTCGAGCCACATACGACAATCTTCAGAAGTTCAAGAGCCAGGGCTTCAGCCCCATGGGAGGCACCTACTGGGGCATCAGACCCATTCCTATTGAAGCCCCAAGCCCTCAGAGGTGCATCCCACAGGGTTGAAGCCCCAGGACCCTTCTCCTTGCTGGGCAGAAGCCAGAGGTGATGGGGGTCACATGCTCCTTCCTCCCCCAAATTTTTACCAGGGCTTGCTCAGTCACATGGTGCTGCCAGACCCAGGGCTGCCCAGAGGCAAAGTGTGGTAGCTGAGGCATTTGTACTCACCTGGCAACGGTCCGGGTCTTCGGCAGCACTGAAGGGACCTCGCTGCCAAAATGCTGCCGAAGACCTAGACCGCCACCAGGCCATGGCTTGCGGGGCCCCTGGGCAAATTGCTCCACTTGCTCCTCCCTCCCACCCGCCCCCCCCCGGCCAGGTCCCCTCCTTGCCACAGCAGTTGCTGGAACCAGCAACCTGGGAGCTGAAGCCCATGGGGAGAGGAGAGTCGCTGTTTTTGCTGCTGCCTTTCTATGTGGAGTTAAAACAGTGGACCCTCCCTGCAGCTCCCAGCTGTTTGCCTCTGTGTCTCCACAAGGGACGAACACCTGGGAGTTGCAGGGAGGGCCTGCTGAGTGTGAGAGAGAGGCGTGCCTAAGGTGGGCTTGACTCAAGCTGTTGGAGGAGCCCAAACCTTTAAATTGGGTCGCTCCCCCACCACCAGCAGGCACCAGTCACCTCTGGCAGAAGCTTCTACACCCTCGCTAAAACTTGGAGATGGTTCAATATGCTCAGCTGAAAGTTACAGATAAAACATGTTGCTGAAGAACATGTTTCTACACAGAGTACACTGAAGACACAATCTTACACTTGTTAATCACATCACATTAATATCATAAGATATTTGGCATGTGTAACAAAAATCATTGCCAAATGAATTTATAATCAGACATCTGAAGGTGTGAACTTATCTGTATTAAAATTCTCCCATATACAGTACTTACATTTATAGGCAAGTCATTCTATTTTTTATTCTGGTTTGACGCACTGGCCAAGTATGTTTATTTCATATTCTTCAAATTCTGTCAGGTAATACGATTTTAACTACTCAAAAGGCATTTTCATTGGGAAATCAATTGGGTTTGCAACACATGCAGCACCTTCGTTAGATTTATCACCATGCTACTTCTACAGTAGCTAGGTTCACAGCAGCTATGTCATGAGGGAGGGATAGCTCATGGATTGATATGCTTGTGGTCTGCTAAACCCAAGCTTGAGAGTTCAATCCTTAAGGGGGCCACTTCGGGATCTGGGGCAAAAAAAAAAAAAAAATCAGTATTTGGTCCTGCTAGTGAAGGCAGGGGGCTGGACTTGATGATATTTCAGGATCCCTTCCAGTTCTATGAGATGATAATAATAATAATAATAATAATAATGATGATGATATAACTATTATCATGAGCCTAAATAACATAGCATCACTAAATTGTTATATTAACTTGTGTATTTATATATAATATATAAATATTATAAAATTAGCTATAGCAGATAACTACAGAAGTTATACCATTTAAAAAAATATCATGTTACTTTCAATAAAAGGTTCTATCTGCCCCCCAAATTATACCCATGTTAAAAAGTGGGGGGCATGGCCTCTGGCCCCTCTGGTTCTGGTGACCCCCTCCCTCACTTCTACAAAGCTTACGGCACCCTTGCACCCAAGCCCTGCCCCTTCCTGGCTCCGGGCCTAGCACTTGGGGGGTTAAAGGAGCCTTGGGCTGACTGGGGCGGGGGGAGGAAGATCACAGCACTCTCCTGACCATGGGGCCCTGGGCAGTCACCCACCTGTAAGGCTGGCCCTGTCCCCTCTAAATTATACCCCCCCCCCCATACCATGCAACCCTCCCTTTTGTGCTGCCCACTGCTCTCTGGCTGCCCAGCTCTGAAGGCAGTGTCACCATCAGCAGCAGCACAGAAGTAAAGGTGGCAATACTGTGACCTCCCTACAACAGCCTTCTGACTAACGCCCCCCCCCCCCCACAACCCTCTTTTGGTTTGGAACCCCCAGGGTTATAACACCATGATTTCAGACGTAAATACCTGAAACTGACTTTTAAAAATCCTACGGCTGTGAAATTGACCAAAATGGACTGAATTTGGTAGGGCCCTATACACTGCGGTTGGAAACATACCACCCATCTATTCTACCCCCTCTGATCTGAATCAAATATTCTATGATTTTTCTTTACAAAGATGGGTGGCCCCAAGAATGGCCCAAAAGTCTCTAAGTGGCAGCCAGTTTCAGTGGGAGCTCAGCCCAATGTTCCCTATTGCAACTGGACGGTATCTGGTGTGGGGATCATAGCTTGTGCAAAATTTAATACACACAGGGAGATCAAGAACAGAAAATACAGAAGAGAAAACATATAGTGAAAAGGGTACAGGACCTGGAGCCACTTGAGGGACAAAAAAAAAAAAAAAAAAAGTGCCAAGGAATAGTGTTTTCTGGTCTCAGATACAGGGGCCTCACAGAGATAAGAAAAAAAAAAAAAATCTCAGGAGTATGCAGGAAGGGGCAATCAAAGGTGTGTGCGGAGTATCTGGGGAAGCATACAGAAAGTGGTTTAAGTTTCTCCATATGGATAAGAGACTCCTTTGTTTCATCTTCTATTTCCCCATGTGTCAGATATTCCCTTACAGCTATCTGGTACCCCTTGCTAAATACTAACTGAATATTTCTCATTATAAATTATTTCTCTGAACAATACTGCCATCAAGTGTTCAACACATGCACAGACTATGTCTAGTTTCACATTACTACAGCCTAGCCATCAATCTGTCACATACTCATCGGCAGCTCAACTTTCTCTTCCTACCAGCACAGAATCCTACAGCAGAAACTAGCAAAAGCGAGAATGTCATATCACCACATCAAGTGCTCAAGTTTATCATGCAAGAGAACCAAGCTTAAGTCCCATTTCCTCATTCTCAGAAAAAACCAGATCCACACTCCATCAGGAAAAGGGGAATGTGTTAAGATATAAACATTGTGTCCTGTGCTGTGCAATAAAGACAGCCCCTGTCCCCAAAATGTATGATCTTATAATGACACTGATGGCCTGTAAAGGGAGCTTCACCAAGTATATCAGCCACCAAATAATGAATGATATAGAGTCAGTAGGGAACAAGTCTTGTGGTTCTGCCATAAAAAAAAAGGGGGGGGGCAAGGAGAGGGGGTGACACAGCCTTCCCTTCTCCCCAGAAGTAAAAAGTTACTTTGATTCTCTAACTAAATCATTAGTTTCAGGTTACTGGAGTCTCCTGCAATCTTTAAGCACATCAAATTGCATCTTCAATGCCTTACTTAACTTGGATCAAAATTCTCTATAAAATCTATTTTGTAGTTTGTTATCTCTTGTAGCTTATCTCATGTCATTATTTAAACACTGGTATCCAGACAGGGCCGAAAGGCCCTAATAAAAAACATAGTCCTGTTGTGCTTGATACTCTACAAACACATAAGGCAATACAACAGGAGGAAAAGGATACGGATAACAGCAATAGGTACAGTTTTAATCACTGACAACATTCACTAGATTGAGACACAGATTAATGTGTATTTTTATTTCTTCCATTGGGGTCACAAACTAATGAACTACTTAGCTGCCACTGACATGATCCTAACAGAATATTAACAGAGTATTTTTAAAAGTAAAATCTAAGGAAATTAACAAAATACTACACTGAAACATGAAGTTCAGTAGGGGAAAACAGCCAAGTTTACAGTTCAATCATAAGTTGGTGGTCATGTCCTCAACATTACCCTAACATGCAAGTGCCTAGCATTAACTAACTTTCATTTATGTCTGTTGAAAAATGATACTGTACATTTCCCTTTCCTTTTAAATTAAAACATTTGAGAACAAGTTTTAATGAGATTGTGAGAGGCAATATCTGTAACTTGATGGGAAAGGATATGAAAACACTGAAATACAAATGTTATACTCTAATAAATGTTATTCTCTGCTCTAAGAGAAGGGCACAAATAGAACTATCACATAAGCACCTCTTTGCAGTCTCCATATGAGTAGATATTAATAAGACAGGGACTTTTCAGCTTGGAAAAAAGATGACTGGGGGAGGGGAAATATGATAGAGGTCTATAAAATCATGACTGGTGGAGAAAATAAATATGGAAGTGTTATTTACTCCTTCTCATAACACAGGAACTAACAAACATCAAATCAAATTAATAAGTAGCAGGTAACAAACAAAAGAAGTATTTCTTCAATAGTCAACCTGTGGAACTCTTTTCCAGAGGATATTCTAACGGCCAAAACTATAACAAGATTCAAAAAATAACTAGATAAATTCATGGAGGATAGGCCCATCAATGGCCATTAGCCAGGATGGGCAGGGATGGTGTCCCTGGCCTCTGTCTGCGAGAAGCTGGGAATGAGTGAAAGAGGATGGATCACTTGATGATTACAACCCACCCAGCAACATCGTCAATCTATCCAACTACACACTCAGCCCAGAAGAAAAGTCTGTCCTATCTCAGGGACTCTTTCTGCCCTGCCACCCCCACCAACATGATACAGTTCTGTGGCGATCTGGAAGCCTACTTTCGCTGTCTCCGACTCAAAGAATACTTTCAGGACAACACTGAACAGCACACTGAAACACAGGTACCCTCCCACCAACAGCATAAGAAGAACAACTCTACATGGACCCCTCCTGAGGGTCAAAATGACAGTCTGGACCTATACATTGAATGCTTCCGCCAACGTGCACAGGCAGAAATTGTGGAACAACATTGCTTGCTTCATAACCTAAGTCGTGCAGAACACAATGCCATCCACAGCCTCAGAAACCACCCTGACATCATCATCAAAGAGGCTGATAAAGGAGGTGCTGTTGTCATCATGAACAGGTCTGACTACCAAAAGGAGGCCGCCAGACAACTCTCCAATACCAAATTCTACAGGCCACTTCCCTCAGATCCCACTGAGGAATACACTAAGAAACTGCAACATCTACTCAGGACACTCCCTACACTAACACCAGAACAAATCAACATACCCTTAGAGCCCCGACCAGGGTTATTCTATCTACTACCCAAGATCCACAAACCCGGAAATCCTGGATGCCCCATCATCTCGGGCATTGGCACTCTCACTGAAGGAATGTCTGGATATGTGGACTCTCTACTCAGACCCTATGCCACCAGCACTCCCAGCTATCTCCGTGACACCACTGATTTCCTGAGGAAATTACAATGCATTGGTGACCTTCCAGAAAACATCATCCTAGCCACCATGGATTTAGAGGCTCTCTACACAAACATCCCACACACAGATGGAATGCAAGCTGTCAGGAACAGTATCCCTGATGATGCCACAGCACAACTGGCTGCTGAGCTCTGTGCCTTTATCCTCACACACAAACTATTTCAAATTTGATGACAATATATATCTCCAGATTAGTGGCACCGCTATGGGCACCCGCATGGCCCCACAATATGCCAATATTTTTATGGCCGACCTGGAACAACGCTTCCTCAGCTCTCTCCACTCACGCCAGTTCTGTACCTACGTTACACTGATGACATCTTCATCATCTGGACCCATGGGAAGGAGACTCTGGAAAAATTCCACCACGATTTCAGCAGCTTCCACCCCACCATCAACCTCAGCCTGGACTAATCTACACGAGAGGTCCACTTCCTGGACACCACGGTGCAAATAAGTGATGGTCACATTAACATCACCCTATACCGAAAACCTACTGACCGCTATGCCTACCTTCATGCCTCCAGCTTCCATCCCGGGCACATCACATGATCCATTGTCTACAGCCAAGCACTGAGGTACAATCGCATCTGCTCTAACTCCTCAGACAGAGACCAACACCTACAAAATCTCCACCAAGCATTCTCAAAACTACAATACCCGCACGAGGAAATAAGGAAACAGATCAACAGAGCCAGACGTGTACCCAGAAGCCTCCTGCTGCAAGACAAACCCAAGAAAGAAACCAACAGGACTCCACTGACCATCACATACAGTCCCCAGCTAAAACCCCTCCAACGCATCATCAGGGATCTACAACCCATCCTGGGCAATGACCCCACACTTTCACAGGCGTTGGGTGGCAGGCCAGTCCTCGCCCACAGACAACCTGCCAACCTGAAACATATTCTCACCAGTAACTGCACACCGCACCATAGTAACTCTAGCTCAGGAACCAATCCATGCAACAAACCTTGATGCCAACTCTGCCCACATATCTACACCAGCGACACCATCACAGGACCTAACCAGATCAGCCATACCATCACCGGTTCATTCACCTGCACATCCACCAATGTAATATATGCCATCATATGGCAGTAATGCCCCTCTGCTAAGTACATCGGCCAAACTGGACAGTCTCTACGGAAAAGGATCAATGGACATAAATCAGATATTAGGAATGGCAGTATACAAAAACCTGTAGGAGAACACTTCAACCTCCCTGGCCACACTATAGCAGACCTTAAGGTGGCCATCCTGCAGCCAAAAAACTTCAAGACCAGACTTCAAAGAGAAACTGCTGAGCTTCAGTTCATCTGGAAATTTGACACCATCAGCTCAGGATTAAACAAAGACTGTGAATGGCTTGCCAACTACAGAACCAGTTTCTCCTCCCTTGGTTTTCACACCTCAACTGCTAGAACAGGGCCTCATCCTCCCTGATTGAACTAACCTCATTATCTCTAGCTTGCCTGCATATATATACCTGCCCCTGGAAATTTCCACTACATGCATCTGAGGAAGTGGGTATTCACCCACGAAAGCTCATGCTCCAAAACGTCTGTTAGTCTATAAGGTGCCACAGGATTCTTTGCTGCTTTTCTTGATGATTACTTGTTCTATTCATTGCCTCTGGGGCACCTAGCATTGGCCACTGTTGGCAGACAGGATACTGAGCTAGATGGACCTTTTGTCTGACCCAGTATGGGCATTCTTATGTTCTCATGTCAGCTGATTGACATTAACAGTGATACTTGTTTGGAAGGGAGACAAAAGATTTATGCCTCTCAATCCCTATCCTGAAGGGAGTGTTGCTTCCAGACTGCCTGAAGAAGGCATAAGGTGAAACCCAGATACCTCATCTAATCCAACCTGTAAGGACATTCTTTAGATGGAAAGAGAGAGAAGAAAATTGTGGCTCATTTCCTAAAAAACCAACAGCAGGGCTGTATCTAAGTAAAAGGGAGAAATTACTACATGGACTGGGTTCCAAAAAAGCTAAGCATTCTGCTTATGGAACTCTATTCTTTATATTTAGACAAAATTTCCAATGCAGTATTTTAATTTGCATTATTAATTTACAGTTTTGGGTCTTCAATGGCATTATAGTTTGCACAGAATCTTCTGTAGAGGTATAGGCGGACAGAGACTTGGAAAAGAACAGGAAGTCAAAGTCACATCAAATCTTAAAGGCTGATAACTCAAGTATTCCAAGCAGCATGCTACTCACCTGCAATTGTATGTGCATAAAGTCTGCTACCGAAGGTAAAAACATGTAATTCATACAGCTTGGCAATCTTTTCTAAGAATTCCTTGCAATGAGGACGCAAACGAGTATGCAGCATAGGTTCACCTCGACCTAACTGGAAATGGAATATTCCCTAGAAGAGAACAAATAACCCCATAGCAAGACTTGTAAAATAATTAAGTTTAGTATAAAAATAAACATGCCTAAAAGCACCACCCTTTACCTCAGTTTTATTCAGAGATCCTATTTCAGCCCAATTAAGATGAATAAGATTTTCATTTGGAAATATATTTGACCCAAAGCATATTTTGGTTTTTATAAGGCAGACCACCACATTTGTGACTTGCAGTAATTGTTTACAATGTTAGAATATTGAAACAGTTGCCTAGGCTTTCAAAGATTTGTTTACACAACAAATTAAGAAACTATCCAGTGAAATTTCTTAAAGGGTTTGTTTTACTCTCAGTGATGTGAGACATTAGTTTTACTACATACTGGGCTGAAAAATAAAACAAATGGCCAATTTGTGTTGAATGAAAAAAACTGCACTTATAAAAATTCATATAGCAGCTGAGGAAGGGACATACACAAGTGTCAGAGTAAGCTGTGCACTCATTTATGAGCCTCCTGAATACTTGCTTTATAAACATGGATTTACCCAGACACAGACAGTCATTGAACTATGCAGGTCATTAATTTTATTTTGCTGTCACTGATCCCTCTCTGATGAGGGAAAACATTAACAAGTATAACCTTGTTAGGCATGTGGAAGTGCAAGGTGGATAAAAATCAAGGATTTAAAAATAAATAAATTAAAAAATACTGATTTTTTTGAACAATTGCTTTTTGAGGAAAAAACCTATCTAAAGGTAGCTTTGATTAAGATACATTATAGCTCAAAGATATCGTATCATGGAATAGGGATTATAAATTCTAATTTTATAGTATGAGACAATATATTCATGTAATGTTTAAATTTTGTAAATGAGTTCCAACAGTTCATGGATTAGGGACCCAATCTTATGGGGTTCCAGGGGCCTCTGTATAGATTATTTAGGTTAATCTTTCTATCTACCCAATAGGACTCGGTGCTCAGTCTAGAAGATACCAGAGATGCTTAGTTTCGCAGTTCTCAAACTGTGGATATGTCTCCCCAGAGATAACATGCTTGTTAACAGCAAAAATAATGTTTTAAAATATATAAATATATAGAAGTGAGAAATAACAGACCTCAACCGTATTGTCACTCTGCAAATTCATGTACACAGTCAATTCCTTATGTCTCTCTAAAAGTGCAAAGTTTCAAAAAGTTCAATGACTAGAAGATTGTTGGGGGTGGAATAGATCTGGACAAGGAGAAGAAGTCTGGAGATAAATGTGAGGAGGGAGGAATGGGCAGTAAAAACAAAAGTGAAACTGTGAGCAGCATATTCCAGAAATCTTGAGGTCTTTGAGTGTAGCCTTCATTGATTTGAGATCTACCATACCATTCTCTCACTAGAAGGGAAAATCTATAATGGCAGCAGGCCATAAAAGAGACCCACTTTGGGAATATTTTGATCAAGTTCTTCTACCTATGGTAAGACAGACGTGCGCAAAATGCAAACAGCACAACAAAGAAATGCAAGGCCTGGTTGCCCAAATAAAACAACATCATGAGAAGTATTCCTTCTCAGGAGGAAGCTGCGTTGAAGATGATGAAAGGAACATGTCTGAACATGCAGGATCCTCAGGTTGATAAACGTCTTTATTTCATACTTCTTTCTTAAGGACTGCCTGTCTTCCTTCTGGACTATTCTTGAATTCTCGTGTTTGAGCAAAGAATATAGTTGTTACTCTATGGTACTACATTTTAGATGCAGTTGTGATAAAAATAAATAGCTGAAATAGGCAGATCTTCCTTTCACAATTTCACCGTTAAAGTAGTACTGAGTGTCAGTGAATGCAATGAGTAATACCAAATGAGCAGTATGGTAATAATAATTAAGTAACTGCATTGACTTATTTTGTTTAGGAGAATGCATCCTCAACATACAAGATTCTGAACACTATGCACCTTCAAGATCACCATCATTTTCTACAGTTTCAGAGTTATCTGCCAATGATAGTGTTTCAGTCACATCATGTATGCAGGGCCGGCTCCAGGCCCCAGCACACCAAGCGCGTGCTTGAGGTGGTATGCCGCGGGGGGTGCTCTGCTGGTTGCCGGGAGGGCAGCAGGCGGCTCCGGTGGACCTCTCGCAGGCTTGCCTGCGGAGGGTCCGCTGGTCTTGCGGCTCCGGTAGAGCATCCGCAGGCATCCCTGCGGATGCTCCACCAGAGCCGTGGGACCAGCGGACCCTCCGCAGGGATGCCTGCGAGAGGTCCACCGGAGACGTGGGATCGGCGAGCAGCAGAGCACCCCCTGCGGCGTGCCGCCATGCTTGGGGCGGCGAAATGGCTAGAGCCGGCCCTGCATGTATGTCACACAGCCACAGTATATCACTTGTGGCAAAAAGAAAAAAAAAATCCATAATTCAGAAACAAACTCTCCTTTCCGTATGACTGAGAATCCACACTTCATTAACATGGTTCAGTCATTAAGACCAGGATACAGTCCACCTGACAGAGCAGATGTCGCAGGCAAATTGCTGGATGAAGTGTATGAAAAAGAAATTGAGCAGCGTGCAAAAGGTCTAGATGGTAAAATTGATAACCTGAGTTTTGATGGGTGGAGCAACGTCCACAATGATCCTCTTGTATGACAACAGAAGAAGGGAAATGTTTTCCTTATAGAAATTGATACATCAGGAAATGTACACACAGCAGAATACTTACAAGTAGCAGTAAAAGCTATAACAAACTGAAAAAAATTATTCAAATGTCTAGTATGTAGCTTGGTCACAGACAATGCTGCAAATGTATCCAAGATGAGAAGAAATTATTTAGAAGAAAGTGAAGAGAGTCCTAAGCTAATAACATACGGTTGCAATGCTCATTCGATGCATCTCCTAGCCAAAGACTTCAGTGTTTCAGAAATAAAGGCTAATGGTTCTGAAATTACAAAATACTTCCACAACAACCACTTTGCAGCAGCTGCTCTGAAAAAAGTGGGAGGAACCAAGCTAACTCTCCCACAAGATGTGTGATGGAACTCAGTAGTGGACTGTTTTGAGCACTATACCAAGAACTGGCCTATTCTGATGACAGTTTGTGAACAAAATCATGAAAAAATAGATGGCACTGTCACAGCCAAAGCTCTCAACACTGGGCTTAAGAGAAATGTTGAACACATGCTGAGTACCCTGAAACCTATTTCTGTAGTCTTGAACAAAATGAAGAGCAGCAGCTGTTCTATTGCTGATGCTATTGAAATTTGGAAGGAACTGAGAGAGATTTAAAAAAAAAAAACAAAAGCATGCAATGACAGAGTTAAATTACAAGCATTAAAAAAAACGAATGGGACAAGCACTATCTCCAGCTCATTTTCTTGCAATGATTCTCAATACTTGGTACCAGGGTCAAACCTTAACTGCTGAAGAAGAGGCGTTGGCTATGACATGGACATCCAGCAATCATTCCTCCATAATGCCAACTATAATAAAACTTCCGAGTTAAGGGTGAACCATTCAAGAAATATATGTTTGCTGATGTTTTAAAGAAAGTCAGTCACACCAGTGACAATCTCACTTTTAACAGCAGTAGCTTCTGCCGGTGTAGAAAGAATATTTTCTTCCTTTGGACTAATTCATTTCAAACTGAGAAATCATTTGTGACCTGAAAAAGCAGGAAAGCTTGTTTTTCTTTTCCAGATTATAAACAAAACAGGAAAATGAAGGTGAAGACAACTGAGTTAGCTGCAGAAGCCAATATTTTGTTTCTCATGTTGACCTGGTTGACAATTTTTTTTTTTTAAATATTCCATTTAAATCAACTAACTATTTCAGGTAAAAACAATTTTAACAAAAACAAACCTGATTTTAAAAACTTTAAATGTTTAACTGAATTCAAAAATTCATGTGCTTGTTTTGTTAAAATATTATGTTTTCTGTTGAAGAAAATAATCCAGAACACACAATGTTGTTGTTTTAGTTAAAAGAACAATTTAAAATGTCTGTCTGGTGATGTTCTCCTCCTAATACAGGATGGCAAGAAAATCCTCCAAATATTAATAATTAACCTGTTCAACTGGAGATACTTATGAAATTGAGAGGTGAACTATCTGCTTCAATTACCTCTGGTAAACGAAATAACCAAACCACCATCCATTTTCTGATATAGTTATAAAACTAGTCTGAAAAGTTTTCAAAATAAATCACTTTAAAAATGTATAGTGTGTACCTTCTAAAAATGAAACCTACATCCATCTCTGAGCTGTGAAGAATACATATTAAGGTTATAACAACCAACAAGAATGCACTTTTATGTAGAAATCCATGATTAAATTGAGTCTTCCTGACTAGTGATTTAAATCAAATCCACTCAGTGCAAGTGTGAATTTAAGTTCCTCAATTTGTTTTAAGGTTTCCAACAAGGAAACATGAAAACAAAACTGTCAATTTTCATCTGTGCAGGTGCTTACCAACTTCTCTGAAAGAGCACATTAATACTTTTTTGCAAGCAAGGATGAAGACAGAGTTGGGAAATCATCTGGTGTTATCCTAAAAATCACTTCTAACAACACTCCCTTAGGAGCATCCTGTGCACCGTTTCTAAGTGGGAGTTCAGGGAAAAGAAAAAAAGTGCTAACAGGCAGCAGAGAGGAATTTTTTTTTGGTAAATTAACTCCATCAGAATGTTTGACCTACCAGTTAGAAGTAACACGGGAACTATAAGAGATATGGGGGGAAAAAAGTCTATTCTGAATTAGTTTATTTTGTGTATAGTCATTTTCCCATGTGTGAGACAATCTTTCATGCAGCAAAGAGACAGAAAAACATGAAATGTGATTGCAAAACCCACAGATTGGCAGACACACACAGGTGGACATATAGCATCCAAGGTACTTTTAA
Organism: Gopherus flavomarginatus; assembly: GCF_025201925.1. Classification (NCBI taxonomy): domain Eukaryota; kingdom Metazoa; phylum Chordata; order Testudines; family Testudinidae; genus Gopherus; species Gopherus flavomarginatus. The sequence continues at coordinate 193,463,717 of NC_066618.1, forward strand.
CTCATTTTCTTCGTTTTCAAGCTGAAGATGCCCTCCTAATTAAGAACCTAGAAGCTTAGACCAAAGATATATGGTAGGTTTAAGTTAAACACAGTATGAGATAGGACAAAGTTAACCTAATCTGAACAGAAATCTTCATTTTTTTTTGAAGACACTCTGTTCAGCTATTTCTTTCTAGCGCTGTAACCTGAAAAGCCAACACTGTATTAGCATGAAAACCAAGAATTAAAAGTGACTAGCTTAGCTTTGTTGTCCAAGCTGACTAAAACAGAAAACATAGAACTATATAAATGATGGAAAGTAAGTCAGTTACTTTAAAAATAATTTCAATTTAAGTAACTCAAGGTGCTTCATTAACTAATGACAAAAAAAATTGAAATATGCTTTATAATCGTGTGTCCCTCATGTTTTTTCATTCCTTGACTAGCTTTTCGCCTACATTTTAATGTACAATGTGCGTTCTTACAGAACCGTCACTTCATTAGAACTGAACAGAAAACTTCTTGCGATTACTGTGGCTTGAGAACATAATAATAAATAATATTTACTTTATTAGACATCTGTTGGCAGTGCTGTTCTGTAGTATGGATCAATGTCTGGTCCAAATCTACCATCAGCACCAGCTTTCGATTTCGGTGTAGTCGCTGCTGGTCTTCCCGTCCTAGTTGTTCAGCTTGCTATAATAAAGAGATTTACAGACTGAACATAATCTCAGACAAGTCAATGAAATTTAAAATAAATCAAATATATGACTCATCAGAAGACCAAATGCTCAGTAACTTCTGAAGAGATTTTGCCATTCACCCATTTTACTTTCGCTAGCTTTCCAGCCATTTTTCAGTAAAAGGAACCACATAATTTATGTATAGAAACCTGTTAAACACTGTTGCTCTTGTATTAAAAGCAACCAATCTACAACACATAGCAAGGCACCAAAAATCATTAAAAGCCAAGATTTTCAAAAACCACCACCACTAGTTTTGGTGCACAACTTGAGATATCTTAGAGCCTGATTTTCAGAAAGTGCTGAGCATATTAAAAAAAATCAGGTGCCTCAAATTGTGCATCCAAAAACTGAAAATCACTGCTAACAACATTCCCTTCTGTGTCCTGTGTCTATGGAATAAAGTATCCAAGTTAAAAATAAATTAACCCCAGTGAATTCTTCTATCATTGACACCCCGTGCAGAGAGAAGTTAAACCCTACTGCCAAAACTCTGTTGGTGTAACAGATTAATATATACAAGTTGCAAATGACAAAAAGAAGAAACAAATAAAATCATATTTAGCTTGTGCTCCAAAGGAGAGAAGAAGTGCTAGAGGAAATAACTGATGTTTGTCAAATGGAACAAATGGAGCTTAAAATTATTTGTAAAATCTCCCAAGAGATTTAAAAATCAATGGCTAGTAAACAAATTTAACATTATGAAAAGTTGTATTTGACCACATTTCTTTGAACTAAACCATTTATTTCTCCCTATACAAGTTTTAACATACATATCTACCCCGATATAACGTGACCTGATATAACACGAATTTGGATATAACGCGGCAAAGCAGATCAAAGCAAGTTTCACCTCTAATGCGATAAGATTTTTTGGCTCCTGAGGACAGTGATATATCAGGGTAGAGGCGTATTTATAAGTTGTTATAATTGAACACAAGCTGGTCTTCTAATGTGCATTATACTTATATCTCCTTATTTAGGTCAAGAAGTTTACTAGAATGCTGGGCACCAGCCAGTTAAGTATGCAAGTTAAGTCTGAGTTTTTAAAAGGCACAAATGGGAGTTGGGTTGTAACCACCCTTTGTGCCTTTGAATGGCTCGACCAAAGCTGGCATCTTTTTAGACTCTTGCATCTTATCTTCCCCCAAACTATTTGTTTATAAACTTCTAAAATTGAAAGAGATAAGAGAAGGAAAAAAGAGAGAATAAAGTAGAGGAGAAGAGGACAGAAAGAAGAAGGAGAGTTAGTATAAAAAAGAAAAAAGATGGTGAAAAAACAGGAAATAGGAGGGGGGGTTTTATTATATTTAAAATAATCAACTCCTTTTCCCAAAAAAAGCCAGTGAGACAGGAACATTCCTGTTTATTTTAACATCTTAACTGCTCAGAAGTTTTATTGCAATATTTAGGCCTCACAAGCTTTTCAACTACAAAGTTTATGTCACAGATACTAAAATGTTACGGAAGACAATGGATTATTTCTCTTTCCTTCCCTTGAAATGTGGAAAAACTGGGTTTCAGAAATATTTCAGTCTTTGGAGGTTATTGTAAGTGGTGAAAATCTTTCACCAAATTGATTTTTTCTGAAAAAAGGCAGAAAAACCTCATGGAAAGCAGAAGATTTCAAAGCTACCACCACAAGGGCATCATAGCCTTGCAGTAACCAACATTAAAGTACTGCAGAATCAGATGTGATTGTTAATGTAGTCCTATAATCTACATCAGTACAAGCTAACACTATTAGAAAAAATTAATTACTCAATACTTGTCTATAGAGCTGACTTGCAGTTTTTAGTTATACATACTGAAATCTCAGCTTCCTTCTCAAAGTGAGGCCAATCCAATATTTTATATTAAATAGGCACATCTCTTTGAGGAATCCCCACTAAATGCAATCTCAAAACCGTGGAATAAAAGTAGTGCGACTCAACTTGCCTCAGAGCTAACCATCAGTTCTGGAACACTATGAACCATAGATACAGTTGCTGTGGATAATGGCACATTCTGTTTTCCATTCTTGCTTTGTAGCCTAATCAAACAGGGAAGAAAATCAAAAAGTTTCAGTCAAGTACATTTCAGTGCTAATGATTTCCATCCATGAAGGTAGTCAATTATTAAAAACTGCAATGTCAAACCAGCCCCTGTCAAAAATCATGATTTCGTTTAATACATTGATTCAGCATGGTACACCCTTCTTCAGAGGATCATTACAGCACCAATTACTGAACAAAATGGATGAATCTTGCTTATAATATCATGTAAGTAAAACTATTTGCTGTAACTTTTGTTACTAGAACTCTTAAGAAGAATATACAGAATATAAAGATAACTTAATCGTGATCTTTTATTAAGTTTTACATCTGTCGCATTTGCTCTAATACACACATTTTAGAACTATTGAATACAGATTTAAAAGGACATCAGTAAAACAGTTTATTTAAATTTGAATGATTAACTTAGTGCTAATCAAAGGCCTGAGATTAAATTTCTCTTCTCCAAAATAGCTGTTTGAAGTTACTTAAGATGACTCACTCCCTGAAGCCCACAATGACTTGTACGCCATACTTGAGAATATGGGCAATGCTATTACATACCAGTAGCAACATGGCTGCATATTCTGATTCTTTATACAAAGAATGTAAAGAACTACTGTACACGCCTTGCTTCTCTCTACAGGTACCTTCTACAGGACAGATTACAATGTGCAATTCTTCTCTGAAAACTCACTAAGAAGTGACACCACAAGGTTTCAGGTTAGTATCTTAACTTCTACATAAAATGGGTTAGTTTACAACCAGCCTGGCAACCTCATCCTGAGATCTCCATACCAAGTGCCTATATTTCTGGTTCATGCCTCACTACACCCAATAAAGATTCATCAGACCAAATTTCACCCTGTCCTGTGTTTTCAATCATGTTTCACAGGTGTTACTGAGAACAGAATCTGTTACTGCAACTGGAGACAGAATTAAGTTCACTCTCCCATGAGCATTTAGTCTTCAGTTAAGAACATAAAAGGAAAGAAAAAGAGTGGGGAGGAAATCTGTCTCACAAAAACAAACCTGTACCTACACAGGAAGCAGACCTTTTAAGACTAGAACCCAATTTAAGGGATGATCCACAAAACGAGAAAATTACTTTCCTCCTCATTTTTTATAGGCTAAACTGATGTAAGCAAGGGGTCTTTAGAACTACAGCAGACACAGCCAAGCCTAAGGTCTACAGGGTCTGTGCAAGCTTCTCCATACAGCTCATATAATCCCACTGCATCATGACATGCAGCACCACCCAATATTCTACTAGTTGGTACGTTATGAAATAATTATGCAAAATGTTACATAATGGGAAAATAGTCTGAAAAAACTGCTTGACTCGTTTTTTTGAGTCAAGTAGTATTCGAAAATACTATGGATCTCCCAAAATCAAATGCAAGTTTATTATCTATTCCTTTCACGCAATCTATAAAATGTATATCACTCTGTCTCTCCTTCCTCATCTCTTTGGTTCATATTCCAGTGTGCCTCCAACAGTTTATTCATACAGATATCTAGTCTCTTTTCTAAAGATAGATTAAAACTCATTTTAGGTTATTTATTGCACATGAATATGAATTTAACAAGGAGACGTGTACCATTGATTGAGACACTTAAGGTATGGTTACGTGCTGGCTGTGCATCCATTTTTCAAATCAGAAAGAGCAGTGAATCTTTAAAGTTGCGTCTAGTGTAATTCTGACAAGCGTAATACAAAGTTTTCCCTGTAGTATTGTCATTTATCACTCCCAAGTTCAATCAAACCCAGAAAGTAAACTGACAATGTATTAAAGCAGTTCAGTACTTTACTGGGAACATAGGTGACATTCACTATATAATATGACTGGGTTAATCTGGAGAACATTAAAATTATTATACAAGGAGCTAAAGAAAATTATAGTAGCAGTGATGCTATAATTAGGATTAGGGAGGCACTCATTTTAGCACCAGAATCAGCTACAGATTTAAGGCTTGCTTAACATTACAATACAGCTGTATGTGTTATTTTTATTAGATGCCTATTTTCTTTTACCAAATAAGTTATTTGTTTTACAAGATTAACATTTACCTGCTTTAATTCATTAAAATTATACTACTATTACCTGGACTAAACATTCCAGTGTGTGGGATCATGAAGACACACACTTCTGTGCAACTGAACCAAGTTATCAGATTTAATGTCTCCACAACTTCACTCAAGATTGTATCATTTCTTACATAGGACCACTTACTGTAAATATATGTGGTCAACAACCAGATGATAACCAGCTGTTACTGTGAACTATCAAGGAAGCAAATTTCTGCACTAGACAAAGAACAAGCTCCCCTTTATTCACATCTTTTTGAAATACAGAACACTAACTAGATTTCTGCAGTGTCAAATTCGTTACACGGAATAGAAATTCAAACTTCAGTATCCTAGCCATTTATGCTGGCTCATATAGTTTTATTTATATCCTCATTATTAGATTAAGGGGTTATTAGATTAAGGATTCTTTTCTGTAGAGTACATCTTGAAGCAGTTCTTTTCAAATGAAACTATTATCAAGTGATATCTTTTGATAATTAACATACTGCATTAATACTCTTCTATAAAAAGGCACTTTAATGACTGCATTAATCATGAGTAAAGCTACGAGTCAGTCACGGAGATCACAGATTCAGTGATTGTGTGAGACCTCTGTGACATCCTCAAAATTCCAGCAATTCAGCTCCCACCTCCTGGGGCTGAAGCCCAAGCCCTGCCACCTGTAACTTAGCTTCCTGGGACCCCCTATGGCATGGAGCTCCAGTAAACTGCTCTGCTTGCTACCCCCTAATGCCAGCCCTATGCACATTTCTGTGATTTTATTGTTTATTGCCCACATTCTGTGACTCTTAATAAAAATACCTGTGCCAAAACCTTAGCCTTAGTCATGAAATTCAGCAAGAACAGAATTGCTTCTATGCCCTGCACTAGTGAATTTTCAGTGCACGGTAGCAGTTGCCACACAACCAGTTAACGTGCAGGATTCTAGTGTGCTGCATAGATTTACACCTCAGCTTGTCAGGCATTAACTAAACTATTAACAACCTTTGCACTCATAGTCTTTTAAAAGTTACAGCTGAACTAAATATGCACTATTTACTTATGTGGGTTTTGTGACTAGTTACATGTGAACCTAAAGGGAAGAAAGAAGTTATTAATTTAAGAAGTTGCTCTACACTGACAGATGTGCTCCTCAAGTAGTACAACTTTCCATTCAGGATGAAATCATGTTTCTATAGTGCTTTAAATACAGTAGTAAACTCAGCTTTCTGAAATATTGGCATGAACTTGCTGATCTCTACTCTCTCAGTACAGTGATATCTAGAAAGGTGTGTGTGTACTGGCTTTTCTTCCTGTCCCAGAGCGTCAACTTTACGCTTATGAAATATTGAGTGCAATTACATGGATTTCTCCATCAATAGCTGGTACAATACTTTCAGATTCCAAATTATTCTTAGACCCTTAATTCATAGCTGCTAGTAGCAGCTAAGGTCCACCACTTTAGAAGGGACAGGGAGAGAAGAGAATCTAAGATCAATGACATTTAAAAAAAACAAACCAAAACTTAATTTTGTGTCAGCATAACTAGAAAAAAGCCTAAATAATACTTACTGAGTCAAGTCCTGGCCACATTCTGCGCATAAACCTTTCATAACAACAGGATGGCTACATCCTTCCAGTCTCACCAAAATGCCTCTGAAAACAAAAACAAAAAACCTTGAATTCTTTAATAAATGCTGATTTATTAAACATTTAAATTTATAGCAATTCACCAATAACCGAATCAAGTTTGAAGTATACATAGAATATCAGGGTTGGAAGGGACCTCAGGAGGTCATCTAGTCCAACACCCTGCTCAAAGCAGGACCAATTCCCAACTAAATCAAAATTTAAACATTTCAATTATGATTTAAAATTTCTTTGAATGGCCCATTCAATAAGAGATATGTAATTTGGCTCAAAGGTTTAAGAAGAGGCCAGTTAAGTATTACTGATTGAATAATTAAAACCTTTATTAAAAAAACTCCCCAATAGGCAATGGCGTCAGCTTATCTCAAGGGCAGAGATTACGGATACAGTATATTAACCAAACAAAAGTTTGGGCAAATAGTTCTTCTCAAATTACAGTTAGATACAACTTGCAACTTACACATTATATCCCGCTAATCATGACAGGAAGGGGTACTGATTAAGTTTGGATTTAATCTTTGGTTCATTACTTTCTTGTTTGGGGGTTAGGAACATCTAATAGTCCAATCTTTTTATGTGACTATTTTCCTTTATGAAACAAGTGCCTAAGGTCTCTGATAGGCACATTGTGTAAGTATCGTGAGTTAAAATGAAATACACACAGTATCATTTAGCTTTTTAGGCAACAGGTCAAAAAGCACAAATGTAAAAATTGAAACTTGAAATGGAGATATTTTAGTCCATCTCTGAGACCAAACCTTGTCTACAACACAGGAAGCCTGCATGCACAGCAGGAAGACTCAGCTGTGATGCGACTAAAGCACTTCATCATTCAAATCCCACTTTCAAGCTTCAAAACAGTTTTAAAATATAATGATTTGAGCTGAAATACAAGAGACTTTTGGATTTCATCAACAGTCTCTGGGGGAGCCAAATCAGAGACTAGAAAGCACTGTATCTATTAAGAATTTAAAAAGTCAAACAAAATATAACTGTAAGTCCCTATACTTGCTCGTGACAGTGGGACCCCAGGGTATATCCTGGACATTTTAGGACTTAATACAAAAAGAAATTAACTACCTGAAAAAATAAATACGGCAGCACTTTTAACCCTGTGCTTTTCCCAGTACATATTTTGGCTCTGATAAAGTCTCTTTGGCTTGAAACCTGTGGCACAACAACAAGCATCTACTTAAAGCTCAAACTCTCATGCTCAAATCATCTCTCGGTGAAGAGCGCAGACATTATGGGCTGTAGAATTCCAATAAGGAATTAGTTTTTGAAAAGACACCTACAGATGCTTACTTCCAGCACAGTCACATGTTTCACAGTGACAGGGAAGGAGACCGCAGTGTTAACAGAATTGAGGCTAATATTGCAGATTCCAGTATGCTAATACTGAGACCCCCCCCATTCCCAACTCCCGCCTTTAGAAAAGCTGGATCAGTCAAGTTAAGGTTGTTAAACATTTTCATAATGAAGACCATATACTTAGAGAAAAACTGTCTCTTGGATCACTTTCCTTTCTCTAGGATTACTGATAGTACAGCCCATCTCTCCTCATCCTGGGAACCAATTCATTAACATCTATCTGGCAATTATTTATGTAGAACATATATATGTATTTTTAGCTTTTTTTGATGGAATAAGTTTTGTCCTTTTAGTAAGGTAATCTTATTGGCTACTTTTCCTCTTAATACCCTTTATCTTCCTATTTGTTCCTTTCTCACCTCCTGGTCTGTGCTCTTCTACCAGTTGGTAGCCTCATCCTTTTCCTTGTACAAGTTCCCTTGTTACCCTCTCCTCTCTCCCCTGCACCTAATTTCTGCACTGCCATTCCTTCCCCTGGCTTGACATTCTATTTCCACTGGTTGCTAAGAGTTGCATCCCACTGAGGCATGAAAATGGCTCCTGTTTTCTCCCCTCCCATTCGTTCTTGGAACCATATGCTAAGAACAGGAAGGCCAAAAAAAATTGCGTCACTCTGCAGGAACACTCAGAGCTCTACAACCTAGGTAATATTTGTAATCAGTAAGTTCATATGGCTGAGATGAAAAACCTGACTCTACTGATGGCATGTTAGAGGGCTCAGCAGCTCCATGTACCTAAGCTACCAAATTCAGTTTCTGAAAACTCTGTAGAGGAATAGACATTCTGGGGCCCAGAACATATAGAATTTGAATTGAATATGCCACATTTAAAAAATAAAATAAAATTAAAAAAAAAAATCACAGTTAAATGCATAGGCCCTAGAGATTTTTCGCCTTCCTCTGCAGCATGGGGCACGGGTCACTTGCTGGAGGATTCTCTGCACCTTGAGGTCTTTAAACCACGATTTGAGGACTTCAATAACTCAAAACATAGGTTAAGGGGTTGTTACAGGAGTGGATGGATGAGATTCTGTGGGCTGCATTGTGCAGGAGGTAAGACTAGATGATCATAATGGCCCCTTCTGACCTTAAAGTCTATAAGTATCGATTTGTCTTCCCCCGTTTCCCTTCCTTAAATCTACATCACTAGATTCTTTGAACAGAACCAGAATTTTAGCCTAGAGCACAATCCACATGTTAAGAGATGTTAAAGTTGTCTCATACAATACAAACACCACTAAATATTATATATGCACAGCAGGAAATTATTTTCTGACATCTGAATCGTTAAAAAAAACCAAAAACATGATGCATGTTTGAAATCTCCTTGTTAATCCAATTCTTCCATAAACCACCATCTCCAACACATATTCTGGAGGGACACAAGACAGCACCCAAAAGCAGGAACATGCAATTGAGAATCCTGGACAATTCAAGTTCCCCAAGCATGACTATCATCAACTGGGTGAAATTTCTGTTTAAAAACTGACTACTGAATGTCACAAAAAGAGAACCAATACAATTAGACAACTTTAACTAAGGGTATGCACACATCCATTTTTTAAAACAAACTTGGGATTGCAACTTTTTAATAAGCAATCATGTACTAAAGCTGCAGATTTCAAGACTCAAGTATGTAAATGTGAGGAAATATATGAGCAGGGAAGCCAATTAGAATAGCCTGCTTTAGTGTAGTGCAGAACTTTAACACAGCAGAATGCCTATGAACTATTTGGAGATTAAGAGGTTCATAAAACTATCAAGACGTTCACAAACCTGAACATCTCAAAATTAAAGTAGGTTTAGTATGTAAATTAATCACTGAAAAATTAATAAATTCTATACAGAACAAATGGTAACACACGCATAGCATGCCTGACTTTTCTGTGTTAGAAAGAACTGCATTTCTTTGCTGTCAAATTTCTCAGTCTTTCCTATGTCTCATCTCTGTTTAAAAGTGTTGGTTTTGGTTTTTTAAAAAGGTTCAGCGATCTTAGAGAGTCTTCTTTTCATTCAAGAGCATCCTTGCAGACACAGCACAGCATCACCATTCATTCCTGTCTATGGCTTGTTCCTCCATTATGCCCAGCCTAGTCATGTCACTGCATACATCTTGCCATTTAGTTGATGGTCAGGCTCTGTCAAATGGACTTTGGTTGTGTTTGCAGTCTATCTTCCATTTATCGTCTACAGTGTTTCTACCATTCTAAGAGTCTCGATTAAGCCAATCCTGTACCCTAATTTCACATTCTGCTCTAACTTCATTTGTTTTAAAATCATTCCACTTTACACCTGCCATCTTCTAGACCAGGGGTCGGCAACCTTTCAGAAGTGCTGTGCCGAGTCTTCATTTAGTCACTCTAATTTGTTTTGCATGCAGTAATACATTTTTAACATTTTTATAAGGTCTCTTTCTATAAGTCTATAATATGTAACTAAACTATTGTTGTATATAAAGTAAATAAGGTTTTAAAATGTTTAAGAAGCTTCATTTAAAATTAAATTAAAATGCAAAGCCCCCCGGACCGGTGGCCAGGACCCGGGCACTGCAAGTGCCACTGAATATCAGCTCGTGTGCCAAAGATTGCCTACCCCTGTTCTAGACATCTCTCAGCTCCAGTCTTCTAATGTCTGTTTCCTTTAATGCGGCAGCTTCCAGACCACAGAGTAATCCTGTTAGTACACTGCTTTGATACATTTTCACTCTGGTACCAAACAAACAGTGCTTTTATCAGTACAGAATTTTAATAGTTTCTATACAGGACTTGTGGCTAAGGCACATATGCTTTTAAATTCGTGTTGATGGTTAAATCAAGGCTGGATAAAACTTCCTAGGTACACACAAGATTCTAATTGGTCTATAGCTTCACTGCTGCTGCAGTGCAACACTAGCTATTGTCCCTTTTTCAAGATTCAACCACTTCATCTTCTTGGGATTTATTTTAAGTCCCAAGTCTACCAGTTTTCCAGGATGGCAAAGATTATCATCATTTATTCAAATGCATCTGCCAGTTGTACAACGTCATCTGCATAAGCTAAGGATCTTAACTCTAGATCATCTGACATCGTATTCTCCAACTCATCTAAGAATGACAATGACTAGTTTAAGAACCTGACGAAAGTGGCAGTGATGCTATGCTGCCTTGCCTTACACCAAAATTTGCCATGAACCAGCTCCTTGATTTTCGACCACTTCTTACGGCACTCCAGGAGTCTTCAGACATGGCTTTTATAAGTTATAAAATGGGTGAAAGGAAAGGCTGAGCAGGTCACCTTACTTACTATCTCTAACAATACTAAATTTTTATTTTCTTTTGAGTTAGGAATGGAGATGTCATATGTACAAATACCATCCTACTTCTAATTTTAGTATATTTAACTTTTGTTTTTGTTGACAATTTCCAGCCTTCCCAACTGACGTGTAATGCTCCAGATATATGTGATTTTCAAGCTTCATGCACAGATTCACTGCCAGCTTTACTTTCATGCCAAGTCAGTCTCCGTAAACTATCATGAAAAGAAAAACATTGAAGACAATAACAACCCCTAAAAGAGAAGGAACATCATAGCTTTCCCATTGGGAAATCAAAGAAGAGATGGAAACATTAAAAATTTAAGGACACACTCTACAAACTTGTACAATATGTCATGAACCATGGTCAGCTTTTTACATCAAATGTATATTCCTAAATACCACCAAAAGTCACATTGGCCCTCAAGACAATCCACTCATCCAGGGCAAATAAGAAGTTTTCATGGATAAGTCCCAGCAGTTTCTGCTGAATTTAAGTTTGCATTTATAGCCTTTATGGTTGCAAAAATAACTTTCCGAATATTAAAGTAAGCAGTGCTGTTCTCCTACATCTGCAGACAGACAACTCTCCAATGCCCCTGCACATTGTTTTGCCAAGATGCACCAGAGTGAAAACTGACTAGGCTTCACGGGTACTATCCAGAATCTCACTGACTTGATTCTTGCCAGTTAAGCTGCTGCTAATTTCACTCTGGGACTACTTAGCTAAGTTATAAGCAGCAGCATCAGCACAGAACGTATCTATTCACTATGTAGGGTTTAAAAAAAAAAAAAAAGCCAACCAACCAACAACAAAAGGATGGTGGAAGGTGTAGAACATGGAACACTTACAGCATCCTGCTAAGAATCCCAGCAACTGCTCCAATTCCAGTCACAAATGTGGGGTTGGTTTCTCACCCTGGGCATTACCCCTTAGACAGTCTCCACCATCTTTCATATCTATTTATGACTGCTAGGTTTAGACCTCTAACAAATGCCTGACAAAAGTGTCTAAGCCTTCCTTATGCAATGGTGAAGACTAAATTGATGAGATACACGAAGATGTGAAATGCGTATATATAAATTGGGGGAGAGGAGAAAAGAAAATACGGGGAAAAGATAGAGCAGTGGGTATCAAACTTTTTTTTTTTTTTTTACTGGTGACCCCTTCCACATTGCAAGCCTCTGAGTGCAACCCCCACCCCAAAAGTTAAATATACTGTTTAATATATTTAACACCATTATAAATGCTGGAGGCAAGCGGGGTTTGGGGTGGAGGGTGACAACTTGTGACCCCCCCATGTAATGAGCTTGTGACCCCTGAGGGGGTCCCAACCCCCAGTTTGAGAACCCCTGAGACAGAGTGAAACCCTGTAGAAAAATGGAGAGCGCACAATAAGGGAGGAGAGAAGTTCGGAGACATTAGAAAAAACCCAGGAAGATATACATTGTGATCTATTATTAGAAAGAAAAAAAAAGTAGAGTGAAGCCAAAGGAGGAAAGAAAGTAGGAGACATGTAGTAAGTCATGGTGGACAAATGTTATTTGACCAATTTCTTCACTGATAGATACATTAATTCATATACTTTTTTTGCAGTATTCAATCAGCACTATAGCTGACCAAATATTTGACACATGCAAGTGAAATGTACTAAACAATATAGTAGGAAAATATTTCTATGTGACTAGCTGTAGCTACCTATAAGATACATTTATTAAAATGTTATTAAAATCTGATCATGTTAAAATAAGCAATAGTACACAGACATGTTATTCCTTTAAAATGTAGAATGTGCATCTCTGAGGGAGTGAGTGCAAAGATTTTTTTCCCCCACCTGTAGCTAGCAGACTAAGTACTGAGGCTAACTGGAGTCAGGTCTTCCCCCTCCCCCAATTCCTGCTCTCCCTTCAGTTTTCTTAAAAAGTCAAATTATATATGAAATAAAAATCCAAACAGCAACACTTTACACATTGTAAGATTTTTAACATTTTTTCCCCTTTGATCAAAAATCAGTCACCTCTTAAGAGTCTTTTTCACTGGAATCCTAAAAAACATTTCAGCAACAAAGAATGCTATGACTAAGATACACTATAAAATGTATCACATAATAAATAAATACAGACAGATATTAAGATAAAACAGGAAAACATTTTGGAATTATGAGGTAGTAATTCCATTAATGGGGTTTTGCCAACATGAATAATGAAAGTGAACTCAAGTGATCTGTGTAGGTATCAGGACCCAGACATGAAATAACAGCTTCACATTATAAAAGTTTGCTTTGTTTACGTAACTTTACATAAAACACTATTCCAGTACAATGCACTGACATACCCTTTAACACTAAGATCAGTGGAAACAGCTGGTATTAAAAAGTACATTGCCACTTAAAAAAAAAAAAAGGCAGCAGCAAATATACACCCTAAAAGTACACAGAGCGCAGGTGAGCAAATTTTTGGCATTTTCTTTGACGTTAACATAACTGCCACTGCCACTCCTGCCGCTTACAATCCTAAGTTCCTTGATCTCTCTGGTAGATTCTTTTTATTTACAGGTGCACCTTCACCTCCATGTGATTTTTTAATCACAGCTCAGTGTTAAACAGGGAAATTGCCAATCTCTCAAGACCCCCAATGTACCTTCCTTTAAGGGACACTCACATTAAAGATGTCCCTACTTGTTTGTTATTAACCATGCCTAAAGGGAAATGTAAATAATTTTTTAAAAAATCTAAATCGGTTTATACTGTTTACTCTTTGTAGTTCTCTCAATCTGGACAGTAAAAGTTAAACTGACTCTTCTGTTAAGTTGTCATGAACTAGCTCAATGGTAATGTGTTTGGGTTGTAAACAATATTTCCATACAGTGGTTTTAAATACAATTTTATAAACTGTTTTCACCAGTACTTTCAGAAACAACGTATAGATACATTTCGGGTTTTTAACAAATGAAGCTGAAAGCAACATCTGACCCAACTGAAAGGCCAGCAAATCTCTTTCAACATCCCAAGAGATCAGTGTATACCAAGGGTAGGCAACCTATAGCATGTGTGTCAAAGACACCATGCAAACTGATTTTCAGCAGCACTCACACTGTCTGGGCCCTGGCCACCAGTTCAGGGGCTCTGCATTTTAATTTTAAATGAAGCTTCTTAAACATTTTAAAACCTTATTTACTTTACATACAATAGTTTAGTTATATATTATAAACTTATAGAAAGATACCTTCTAAAAATGTTAAAATGTATTACTGGCACGCAAAACCTTAAGTTACAGTGAATAAATGAAGACTCAGCACACCACTTCTGAAAGGTTGCTGACCCCTGGTGTATACACACGTAATTTTTCTATATAGGTACTAATATGGCCCCCCTGTAACAGTAGTATCTGAATGATTCATAATCTTTAGTATATTTATCCTTATAAAACTCCTGTGAGGTAGGGAAATACTATTATCACATTTTAAAGTCCGTGACAGAATAGGAAACGGAATCTGTGTCTCCCAAGTCCCACATTAGAGCCATAGTCACTGGACAATCCTCTTTCTGTTACAAGTTGTCAATTTTCTCTTACAGTTACTCAAAAAATACTAAGTTAACAGTGACCTACAAACAAATGTACTACTTCAATATTCAAAACTCCAGAAGGTGACAATTTGCCCCAAACCAGTATTACAACACCAAGGACTGCTCATATGGCAACTAGAACATTAGGAGTAAACAACAACCAGTGTACTACTTTTATGAAGAGTGTAATGCAAACATATGCTAATTCCAATCAAGAGGATAAGCATTAACTGAATCCAACACACAACTTGTGCACAACTTTTGTTCATGCACTAACATTAAATGTTTATACTTACTGGAAACTAAGTTAACATAAATCCACACTCCACTAGTTTTTAGTATGTGCAAGCTGTCTGAAAATGTTGTCGTCTGAAGTCACATAAGCCTATGTATGTGAATTTAACTATGACTTAGAAATGAGAGACAACTATAAGCCTTGCACTGACAGCATGGTAAAGATGTCCTTGTTTTTGGTTAAGCTACATAACTGTATCTCTCCCACACCATCTAAATACCAATTTATTGTTTCATAGTTTAGTCCTCTGTATCCTTCCCACCACAAAGCCCTTTAGCAGAACCTTCTGGCATACCCTCATTCCAGATTTGTATTGACAAAACATGTAATGTTTTTTAAATATACTTTGCCTCATACTAAGGCAGCACTTGTAAAAACCTGTAGTTCTATCCCCTCCCTGCTCAGTTTTATCACAAGAATAAAAATTACTAAAAAACTGCTCTCAATGGGAAGGAGAACTCAATGGTATTTTATATATATTACTTCTATTACTGACTAATAAAAGTAATTTTCTTTATATATGCTTTGATACTAGTTTCTTGGATCTTAGAAAAGACCCAAAGTTAAGGTACGCAGATATATGTATATGCCACTGATTTTCAATAAAGGAAGTTGAGGCCTGGTTGCATCCACCTAAATATCAAAAGAACTGCAATAAAAGAAAATAAACTTGCCATCCTAAAACAAAGGAAATAGAAGGGTTCAATGTTTCCTGTTGAGAAAGAGCTGTTTGAAATGTAGGATAGCAAGTCATTAGCCCAATTCAATCCAGAGAGCTGAAACATGCTATTCACAGCTGGAAATGCAAAGACAAAACTATTTAACTATTTAACATTGTTAACAAGTTAGAAGTCAAATCAATAGATTATATGAGCACTGTTAAACAATGGGAAATATCTGTCATTTAATATCTCTCAGTGTTGAGAGTTTGTCACTAAAATGTTTTAATACATAGGGTTGGTATACAAATATTTTAGCATTTATGGCAACTGTTGTAGAAAACAAGAATCCTTTTATTGATCTCCAGATTAAACTTTCATTTTAAACAGAAAAATGTTAGATTCCTCCACTATTTGATCTTCGCTCCTGCAACATACAAAACAAACAGGAAACTACTGTTTCAAAAATACATTAAAAACACCTATTTGCACAAATGTGTTAAAAGCACTAATGTATTAACACTAAATGGTAACACATGTACAATATTTATTTCAGTGGCATTCTAGAGCATATGCAGAGGATGTATTTGTCTGTCTCCAACCTCCCGCCATTGGACCATATTATCCCTTTCTCTGCTAGATGTATATCATCAGTATAATTCTTTATAGGCTTTTTCTATCACACTCATCATCATAGGCTTTTTCTATCACACTCATAGGATCTGAGCAGGTCACAAATATGAAATAGTTTATCCACACAATAACCCTGTGAAGCATACAAATATTATTGTCCCATATTACAGATAAGGAAATTGAGGCAAAGAGAGAGGAAAACATCAATGTTATGAAAGCTATTTCTGGAGCTTAGCTTGCCTTGCCTTCTCCTTAACATAGATGTTAGCAGCATCAAGGACTAGCATAGTGCACTCCTAAAATTTAGGATGACCTAGCTACATCACCCAGGACTGTGAAAGTTTGCTGCTGGGAAGAATTCTTCCCCAGACCAAGCTCTCATCTCTCCAAGAGAGGCATTTAATACAGTGACCAAAAAATCCCTTCTATTGCTGTAAGGGTCCATATTTTAGTGGTATAGCAACAGACACGCTGAGCTCTGTCTTCCTGGATATATAACTTTTTCAAGTAAAATGTATGTTGTCAATTTAAATTACAATTTTCTGGTGTTTGAAAGTTACTCAAACTTTTACACTGACGTTAACTGCAGATGAATCGCTCATGTCAGTTAGGTGGCGGCGTTTTATAATTCGGGGCTGGGAGGAGGCTAGTAGTCCCAGTCCAGTAAGCGAGGGAATATGACAGTAGCAGACGGAAGCAGCTCCGTGTAACTGGTGATTGTTGTGTTGTTTTATCCACAGAAGAGGCGCTCAAAGCACACAGCGGACACTCAGCAGAGGAAACGGACAACGAAGTTCTCTGAAGCTGAACTGGTCAGAAACCAGAACTTCAGCTGAGCAACTCCCACCCTGCGACAGCGCATATGCGCCTCCAGCCAGTCGCTCGGGAAGGCTGCGGGGCCGGGCCGCCGCGAAGACACTCAGTCAGCGGCAGCCGCGAAGTTAAAACCAACCGCAGACGGGGAGGCCGGAGACATACACGGTTTCGCGAGACCCTGCGACTCACCCAGCCCAGCCCGCCACCTCCAGGGTCCCTCTCGCTGAAGCGCTGCTCGAGCCCCGAGGCTGCGGCCCGGCGGGGACGTTCACGGCAGGCTCAGTCGGGCCGGAGCGATGCTGCTGCCGGCACCGCCTCCGCGAACCCCAGGCAGCGGCCTCCCCACATCCCGCCTCCCTCCCTCCCTCCCTCGGCCCGTGACGCAGCCAGAGCGATCGCGCTTCCCGTCGCCCCCTTACCCGGGCGCGATGACCTGTCCGGGCCGCGCGCAGAGCTCGCGCACCACACCGGGCCGCTCCGCCTTCACTCGGCGCTCGGCGGCCGCTCGCGGGGGCCGGGCGCCGGGGCCCTGGACCGGGGGGGTGGCGGCGCGGCCCGGGGGCGGGAGGGGCGCGCACAGCGCCAGCAGCGACCCGATCTTCACCGCCGCTCCCGCTGACACCTTCCACTCCAGCAACCGCAGCGCTCGCGGGCCCGGCACCCGGATCTCGGTCACCGCCGCCCCGGGGCCCTCGGCGGCCCCTGCTCCTTCCGTCTCCTCCATGGCTCCGGCGGCGGCTTGTCCCGGCCCCAGGCCGCCAAGGAGAAGGTCGCTATGGCAACGCTCCCGACACTGACTCAATAATGGGCTCGAACGCTGAGCTGTTGTTCTCTCCCCCCCCCCCCTTTAAAAAAAAATCCAAACAGTCACGAGCGGCGCCGACTGGGCGCGAGGTCACGGCCCGGATACGCACGCGCAGGGGACTCTACGCACGCGCCCGTCCAGTCTTAAAGGGACAGTAACGCGGAACTCGCTTCCCGGGGCCAGCGAGGGAAAGAGTCACGCACATTGACTCTTCCCGCTCCGGGGAAGGAAAGTGACAACCACGCCCCTTCGGCCCACACTTCCGGCACCACGTGCTGACCTCACAATCAACAGCGAGTGCGTGCTCATCTCCCGGAACTCAATAGATGGTGTGTGTGTGTGTGTACACACACACACACACACACCACACACACACACACACACACACACACACACACACACGAATGAATCCCAGCATGCAACGCGGCACACAAGAACTACGCTTCCCGGCAGGCAAAGCGCCATTTTGACCTTCCCAGCACCTCAGGAACTACCACTCCCAAAATGCATTGCTCCCATTTGCCCCGCGTGCGCGCGCGCGTCGCTAGCTTGCTGGGGAGAGCCTCAGCGACGGCCCGCAAGGGAAGGTGGGTGGGGAAGGCGCGTGGGGAAGGCGCGGTGCATGCTGGGCTCTGTAGTCTGCAGCGGAGAGCAGCGCCTCAGCATCGTGCAGCCCCGCGTGGTCGCGGTGGGGATAGTGGTGCCCGGCGCGTGCAGTGCGGCTGCAGGGCATAGGGGGAAGCTAAGGGGCTCGCAGGGGTGAACGAGCAACCCGTGTTATTCCAGGTGTTCAGCGACCTCATGCACCTCCCTTCCGATCTGTGCCTCCCCCCCAGAGCTTAATGCCTGTAGCTTGGTCCACATTAGGAAATTAGGTACTGTTAGAATGCAGCTGTCAGGTGAAACCCCCCCATCCCAGAGCACGATTGTTAAACTGATCTAAGTCCCTGTGTAGACAGCACTTGGTTGATGGATGAATTCTCCAATTGACCTGGGGCCCAACTCTGGGGAAGGTGGATTATCCCCAGGGTAGCTCTGGACAGGGTGGCTCCAGGCACCAGTGCAGCAAGTGCGTGTCTGGGGCAGCAAGCCCCGAGGGGCAGCCTACCGGCCACTGTGATGGCGGCAGGCAGGAGGCTTTCGTTGGCGCGATTGAAGGAGGTCTGCTGGTCCTGTGGCTTCGGTGGCAATTCAACAGCGGGGACGCCGACGGCGCGGCACTGGCAGATCACCCACAGGCATACCGCCGAATCCGCGTGACCAGCAGACCGCCCGCAGGCGCGCTGCTGAAAGCTGCCTGCCTGCCGTGCTTGGGGCAGCAAAAAAAATAGTGCTGCCCCTGGCTCTGGAGGTAGTGTCTAGCAGCACTACAGCTGTAGCATTTTAAGTGTAGACAAGCCCTGGGGCCTTGGACACAGCTGCTGTTTTTCAAAGATAATTCTTCAGTGTAATTTTAACATAGCTGTTTCTTCACAATAAATGAGAGTGCAGTCACTACCCAGAGCAGTTCTGTGATTTCAAAGTGGTTCTGGTTCTGTCCACAAGGCACGGAAATCCCTGAAGTTTTTCATACATACAAACAGGGCTGCAGCACAGACCTCACTGCTGCCTTAGCTTCTGACACTATGAGCTCCCTGGTCCTGACTATTTTACATCTTAGAGCCAATCCGGGTGAGGAAATATTGTTTATTGGACCAGCTTGTGTAGGTGAAAATATAAGCTCTTGAGTTTACACATAAGCTCAGTATAGCTCAAAAGCTTGTCTCTTTTACTGACAGAAGTGGGTCCAATAATATACAGTACCTCACGTCACCCACCTCGTCCCTTTTCTAAATCCTGTTATACAAGATGTTGCACAGCTCAGGCCCTTATAAGTTCTAGTTGCATCTCATTCTTGGGGGTGGGAAGCTGTCTCATATAACATCCACTTTAACATGTTTGTTTAGGACAGCATACCTCAGCAACACAATGTGGTTCAGTAAGAAAACTTCATAACACTTCAAATACTAGAACAGACCTAACTGAATTTATGCAACAACAGTTGATGTAGTTTGGGAGGGTCAAACATTTACCATTCACTCAATACAAAGTATGGGGTTTCATGTGCCAGGAAAGGCTGATGTGTTTGACTTGTCACTGGTGTTGGTTTTGCTTGTCTTTTCATGTTGTTGGGTGGCATATTCTAGTGGTCCTACGGCTGTCCATGGGAGTATTAGGTAGTGAATTCAGTGTATTCCAATTATCCTGTTTGGAGGATCTTGCCTTTCTCCTCACCCCAGATCAGGTTTCCCTTGGCTGTAGGATATTGTATTGGACAAATAAATTCACTGTTCCAGTGATATGTATCAAGTATCAGAGGGGTAGCCATGTTAGTCTGTATCCACGGAAACAACGAGGAGTCTGGTGGCACCTTAAAGACTAACAAATGTATTTGGGCATAAGCTTTTGTGGGTAACAAACCCACTTCTTCAGATGCATGGAGTGAAGATCACAGATGCAGACATTATGCAGGAGTCCTTACTTGGTATTGACACCTCCTCATCAATTATTGGGAGTGGTCCACATCCAACCTTATTGAATTCACCCTGTCAACACTGGTTCTCCACTTGTAAGGTAAGAACATAAGAACATAAAAACGGACGTACTGGGTCAGACCAAAGGTCCATCTAGCCCAGTATCTGTCTATCGACAGTGGCCAATGCCAGGTGCCCCAGAGGGAGTGAACCTAACAGGCAATGATCAAGTGATCTCTCTCCTGCCATCCATCTCCATCCTCTGACGAACAGAGGCTAGAGACACCATTCTTTACCCATCCTGGCTAATAGCCATTTATGGACTTAGCCTCTATGAATTTAAACAGTTCCCTTTTAAACATTGTTATAGTCCCAGCCTTCACAACCTCCTCAGGTAAGGAGTTCCACAAGTTGACTGTGCGCTGTGTGAAGAAGAACTTCCTTTTATTTGTTTTAAACCTGCTGCCTATTAATTTCATTTGGTGACCCCTAGTTCTTGTATTATGGGAATAAGTAAATAACTTTTCCATATCCACTTTCTCAACATCACTCATGATTTTATATACATCTATCATATCCCCCCTTAGTGTCCTCTTTTCCAAGCTGAAGAGTCCTAGCCTCTTTAATCTTTCCTCATATGGGACCCTCTCCAAACCCCTAATCATTTTAGTTACCCTTTTCTGAACCTTTTCTAGTGCTAGAATATCTTTTTTGAGGTGAGGAGACCACATCTGTACACAGTATTCGAGATGTGGGCGTACCATGGATTTATATAAGGGCAATAATATATTCTCAGTCTTATTCTCTATTCCCTTTTTAATGATTCCTAACATCCTGTTTGCTTTTTTGACCGCTTCTGCACACTGCGTGGACATCTTCAGAGAACTATCCACGATGACGCCAAGATCTTTTTCCAGACTAGCTGTAGCTAAATTAGCCCCTATCATATTGTAAGGTAACTCCCTTCTCTTCATGTGTCATTATAATAATGCCTGCATCTGTAATTTTCATTCCATGCATGTGAAGAAGTGGATTTTTTACCCATGAAAGCTTATGCCCAAATAAATTTGTTAGTCTTTAAGGTGCAACCAGACTCCTGGTTGTTTTAATAGTATGTATGTCCATCAACCATATCAGTATGGGAGTGGAGGTTTATCTATTCCATACATGTTGCCCATTTCCATCTGCAGGATCTGGCTTAAAGAAATAATCACACTCTAACTGGTTCTCCAGATTGTAGTTCTGGAAAGTCTCTGGCCTAGTTTTAGCTTTGTTGCGCTTTTTCTCTAATTGATTTGTGACTCCTTCCATTACTTCAAGATGTAATAGCACATTGACTATAGGTACCACTGTGCATGTGTCTGTGGACATTAGAAGTTGCACAGACCTGGTGGTCATGCCTTCAGTGAAGGTGTTTCTCCATTCTAAGATAGCTTGTCACTCGTTTTCCTTATTCTTTAAGGGGGGGGGGTTTAAGAGAGTTTTTGCAATTTTTATCATTGATTCAGCTTTGCCATTGGACTGACTGTTGTAGGGGAGGTTGTAACATGGCTAAATGCCCAATCTTCAGCTAAATGTGCAAATTCCTTGCTGGTGAACTGTGGTCCATTATCTGAGATGATACAATCCAGATACCATGCCTACTGAAGTTTTCCATTGCTTTGTCTATTATCATTGCTGCAGTAGAGTTTGATAGTTCATTTAATTCCCCAGAATCAAGATAGTAATCAGTCCATGCTCCAAGATCTATTGGGAATGCTATGTAACTTCAAAGTTTCCTTCTGCTGACTTGCTTGGGATTCTGCACATGCATTGCAGTTCCTTATCAGGTCTTTAATTTCATTATTGGCCAGTATACTTGTGGCACTCTGTACCTCAAAGCAGCACTCTGGAACCTCCATATTCATAATTCATATATAGTTGTAATATTTCATAAAACACATGCCATGTAAGATATCATATGAAAGGTCATTATCTTCTGAAACCCATTGTTCTGTCAAAATATGTATATTATTAGTGTATATGAAGTTATGAGATTTTGCTCTTTGGTTACCACTGAAGTATGTTGTATGTTTGAGAGGTAGTGCACTGCCAATTCTTCAGAGACAACAAAGATGATGATCCACTCCCAAGAGGGTGTGAAATGACCATTAATCAGCAGGTCAGTTGTAAACGGATTTACAAAGCTGTAAGAGAACTATGCAAGCATCCCACAATGTAGTATTGCTCAACTCTGTGATTCAACAAAGTCCATCAGGACATGTCCGCACTAAGGGCTTGGCTACACTCGAAACTCCAAAGTGCTGCTGCGGGAGTGCTCCCGCAGCAGTGCTTTGAAGTGTGAGTGAGGTCGTGGCGCCAGCGCTGGGAGAGAGCTCTCCCAGTGCTGCAGGTACTCCACCTCCCCATGGGGATTAGCTTACAGCGCTGGGAGCCGCACTTCCAGCTCTGGGACACAGTTTACGCTGGCGCTTTGCAGCGCTATAACTTGCTGCGCTCAGGGGTGTGTTTTTTCACACCCTTAAGCGAGAAAGTTGCAGCACTGTAAAGCGCCAGTGTAGCCAAGGCCTGGTATTTTCCATGCATATACAGACTCAGGGTATAAAGTAAGGGACAGTGGCATTGTGCTTTTACCTTTCTCTTCCTCTATCTACAGTGAAGGCAAAAGACAAAGGCTTGAATTGAGGGGACTGGTCCCAGGCTTACAGGGAAAGCCTGTGATTAAGAACTGTAATCTACCTGCAACATTCAGTGGGGTGAAAGAAACTGCTTGATCCAAATACCGTCTAGTCTGTTAAGGTTTAAGATTTAGATTGCAGGCTTACCTTTTATTTTCTTTGGCAACTATCTTTGACCTTTTGTACCTACCACTTATAATCACTTAAAAGCTATCTTTCTGTAGTTAATAAATCTGTTTTATATTTTACCTAATACAGTGTGTTTTGGTTGAAGTACTTGGGAAATCTTATTTCAGGTTACAAAGGCTAGTGTGTGTCCTCTCCACATTGAGGGAGGGGTGGATTGGATAATGAACTTACACTGGTCAGGTTTCTGACCAGGGCAAGATGGTACAGTTCTGGGGTGCAAGGCTAGGGGCTTGGGAGATTTGCTGGTGCCTTTCTCTTTGTGATTTGTGAGAAGGTTAGAGAGCATTCATGCAATTTAGTTGGGAGTGGGGCTCCACATGCTTCCTACTGAGGGATAACAGTGCCTGAAGGGGTTTGCGGCTTGTCATTAGCAAAGAATTGTGAGAGACAGCCCAGGCTGGAGAGTTAAGGGGGCACAATGGTAACCCACTTCCAGGTTGTACCCCAGGGATCCCATCACAATACTACATCCCTAGCCTTTCATAGACCCACTTCTATACCAGAAGGCCTGTGGTGTATTTGAGATACCCTCTCTTCTTCAGGGTTAGGTATTTGGTTGCCTTTGAATATAATGTCCTTCACACTGAATTCATCACAAGAGTTCCAGTATTCACAAGTGACCTCTTCCTGTGTGTTCGGCCTTCCTGTTAAAATAACAAATGTCAGAAATTGTAGCTCTTTATCCTGTAGTGTATGCTCAGGGACTTTCTGTAGTCCTTGCTGGGAAATAGGAATGTAGCTGGCTTGATTAATACTTTCTATTTCTTTTTGCTTTTCTTTTGTGTTTGTGTTTTTCCTAATTAGGTTAAGGATTTCTTGTTCACGTGTGTCTGCTTCTTGAGGCAGAGCTTCTCTGGGGAGGAAATCTATATACATTTTGGTTCCTTTTTAATAGCATACATCTAGGTGGTGACATTGTCATTTAATAGAGTATATTGGGGTGCCTTAGAGCTGATAGCAGTGATTTCTTGAAAATGACTTCAAGTGGCTTATGATCACTTTCAGTATGTATGGATTTTTCACCTTGTATGCACTGGTCAATTTTTTCACAGGCAAGTACTATTGCTAGACCTTTTCTTTCAATTTGAGCATATTGTCATTCTGTGAGAGATAAGGACCTTGATGCAAAGACTACTTATTGTGTTTTTTGCAAGAGGACTGCTCCAAGTCCAGTTTCACTGGCATCATGCTATATGGTAACTGCTTCTTTCACCTCATAATATTTTAGCACAAGGTTGTGGTGACCAAGTCTTTAATGTACTTGAGAGCTGCGTCATGCTCAGGTAGCCAAATCCACATAGCACATGTATCTAGTAACTAAGTGTCTAAGAGGCTCACGTACCTCTGAGAAACAAGGAAGGCTATTGGTTAGGTAATTTACAAATCCTAATAGCCATGGCAGGCGTTGGTGTTTGAAGGTTTGGGAATTTGCTATATTGCTCTCACCTTTTCTGGATCTGGTCAGCAGGCATCCCATGTGTGGTACCTCTGTGAGTCATCTTCTCTTTGTTGAGTTTTAGGTTGACCTCCCTGGCTCTTTCTAGGAGGTTAAGGAGATTGTGATCATGATCTGATATTGCACCTTTTCCATTGTGTCTCCACACCTGTACATTAAAATGTCCTCAACTATAATGCTAATCCCCTTGAGACCTGCTAATACATCTTGCTGGTGGCATTGATATTCTTTTGCAGCTGGTTTGATTCCAAATGGCATTATCAGACATCTGTATCGTTTTGCTGGTGTCCAGAAGTTGGTGAGATAACTACTTTCTTCCTTCAGCGGGACTTGCCAGTATCCATATTTTGCACCTATCACTGAAAGGATCTTTGATTTAACAAGGTCAGGTATAATTTCTTCTTTTGTGGGTATCTGGTAATAAGCCCTCAACAGCACCTTGTTTAAATTGCTTAAGTCTATGTATATGCAAAGTTTTCCCAGTTTTTCTATGGCCACCATGTTTATCCATTTTGCAGGCTCAGTCACTTTGGCAATAATGACATCCTTTTCCATTTTTTTTATTGCTTTCAGTATTTTTTTCTTTTAATGTTATAGGGATTCTGCATGGTAGATGTGGCAGAGACGCAGCCACCTAGCCAGTGCGAGCGTGGTGTGCCTGAGAGGCACCCCATTCCTTCAAAAACATCATTGTAGTCCCTCAGGAATCAAATTATGGCGATGCCACCTGGTAGTGTTTGTCCATGTGCGTTGATTTCTTTTGCTTGTGAGTCGATTGTATGAACTGTAGGCGAGAGGTTCATGTGTTCGCTTGTACTGGCTAATAGAAGTGGTTTCTGTCTGGAGTTTACAACCTGAAATTCTAACTAGTATACTTTTCCTTGGTGTTTTGCCTGTAACACACATTGCTGTAGAGGATGGTACCATCATACAATTTTAATTTAGCATTGTTTGGCTGCAGTTTTGCTGCTCCATCTTGCATGATGTTGAGGAAGTCCTTGTATCCCATTATATTTACAGATGTTCCACTATCTATTTGGCATTCTATTTCTTCCTTGTGCCACCACTTCAATGTTACTTTCCAGTTTCTGCATATAGTCTATATGCTGGACATTTCCCTGCTGTGGCTCTTGTATCACAGTATCCACAGCTTTCATTGTGAGGTGTGCTTGCCTTTTTGAGTACTTATGTGGTGTTGTTATTTATTTCCTGTGGATTCCTGTATTTGTTTTTGTATATATAATGTATACTCTCAGTCTCCTGTGTGTTTATCATCTTCATTTGAGTGACAATTTGTTCACTCGCTTTGTACGTTTCTATGGCTCCTGCCAATGTTAACTTGGGGTTTCTGAGCATTCTTATCTGAACTCCTTTGTCTTTGGTTCCTATGACTAAAAAATCCTGTATCAATCCTCTTTCAAAATGCTGTACTCACATGAATCTCCCCCATTTTGTGCAGCTTGACAATATACTGGTCAATGGTTTCTGCAAATGCTTGCTTACATTGGAAGAGATAGTGTTCACATATTAACATTTCTTGTAGGTTCAGAATGTTTTTGGAGTGCACCCAAAATTTTGCAGACTGTTGGTGGCATGTCCAGGTGCTGCTGGAGCATGTGGTATTCTTTCTGTTGCAGCCCTTATTCTTTTTATCTTTTTCATTCAGTTCTGTGGCAATTTCATAATTTTCCAATTGTGCTCTGAAGAACAGGCAGTTGTTGAACACATTCCCTTCCATGTCCATGGGTTCAGGAACAGAAGCAGGCTTCTTGCTATGACCGAGTTTTGTGTTTAGCTGTCTGCTTATGTAAGTCTAACAATCAGATCTGCTAATTGCTTTGTCGTCGCACTGGCGCATTTACTTTTGACATCGCGTTCTGGTTCTGTCAATAATGCACAGAAATCCCTGAAACTTTTCAATAACAGACCTTTATTTCATATATCTGAGATATTACAAACAGGGCTGCATGTTTTGTCACTCTGATCTACCTGGTGCTTACTGTTTACATCCTGTTATACAATATGTTGCACAGCTCAGGCCATTGGAGATTCTAGCTCCCTCTTGTGTGTAGGAAGCCATATCGGAGAACAAATGGTGTATTCTCTGCAATGCAAAAGAAACCCAGTTTCCACATAGCTCTTAATTTAAATAACAGAGTTGAGGATGTATACATGATAAAATACTGTTTGGTATTTTGTCATTTAGACATTCAAAGCCCAATTCTTTATTCAAGCAGCATTTGCAACACAGAAGGTTGCATTTGTGATACATGGCAGCATTTCCCACAGACATAAAGCCTCAGGTTGTGCTACTGAAAAGTTTCAGGGATTTCTGTCAGCCCCAGCTGTGGGCAGCATGGAGCTCGGGGGGCAGGGGAAGAGGGGGAGGCAGCCCCAGCTCCAGTCCTGGGTAGCGGAGGATGGTTCTGGCAAGCCCTGTAGGTGGGGAGGGGGACAGTTTGGGTGAGTCCGGGCTGTCCTGTTTTTACTTTTGGATATAATGTCACCCTACAACTCACAAATGCATGAGGGAGTAGTGGAAAGGGCTGGATATTCTCTCATTTTTTCACCTATGGATCAAAGGATCATGCTGTCTTCTTACTCAGGCCAAACTCCCACTGACTTCAATAGGAATTTTGCCTGTTTAAGAAATATAAGATTTGGCCATGAATGCACTTGTGTATACATTCCCAAAATGTGACCTGATTCTGCAACCATGCACATGAGGAACTTTATTCAGGTGAAAAAGCAGCAAAGAATCCTGTGGCACCTTATAGACTAACAGACGTTTTGGAGCATGAGCTTTCGTGGGTGAATGCCCACTTCGTCAGATGCATGTAGTGGAAATTTCCAGGGGCAGGTATATATATATGCAAGCAAGCTAGAGATAACGAGGTTAGTTCAATCAGGGAGGATGAGGCCCTGTTCTAGCAGTTGAGGTGTGAAAACCAAGGGAGGAGAAACTGGTTCTGTAGTTGGCAAGCCATTCACAGTCTTTGTTTAATCCTGAGCTGATGGTGTCAAATTTCCAGATGAACTGAAGCTCAGCAGTTTCTCTTTGAAGTCTGGTCCTGAAGTTTTTTTGCTGCAGGATGGCCACCTTAAGGTCTGCTATAGTGTGGCCAGGGAGGTTGAAGAGTTCTCCTACAGGTTTTTGTATATTGCCATTCCTAATATCTGATTTGTGTCCATTGATCCTTTTCCGTAGAGACTGTCCAGTTTGGCCGATGTACATAGCTGAGAGGCATTGCTGGCATATGATGGCATATATTACATTGGTGGACGTGCAGGTGAATGAACCAGTGATGGTGTGGCGGATCTGGTTAGGTCCTGTGATGGTGTCGCTGGTGTAGATATGTGGGCAGAGTTGGCATCGAGGTTTGTTGCATGGATTGGTTCCTAAGCTAGAGTTACTATGGTGCGGTGTGCAGTTACTGGTGAGAATATGTTTCAGGTTGGCAGGTTGTCTGTAGGCGAGGACTGGCCTGCCACCCAAAGCCTGTGAAGGTGTGGGATCATTGTCCAGGATGGGTTGTAGATCCCTGATGATGCCTTGGAGAGGTTTTAGCTGGGGACTGTATGTGATAGTCAGTGGAGTCCTGTTGGTTTCTTTCTTGGGTTTGTCTTGCAGCAGGAGGCTTCTGGGTACACGTCTGGCTCTGTTGATCTGTTTCCTTATTTCCTCGTGCGGGTATTGTAGTTTTGAGAATGCTTGGTGGAGATTTTGTAGGTGTTGGTCTCTGTCTGAGGGGTTAGAGCAGATGCGGTTGTACCTCAGTGCTTGGCTGTAGACAATGGATCGTGTGATGTGCCTGGGATGGAAGCTGGAGGCATGAAGGTAGGCATAGCGGTCAGTAGGTTTTCGGTATAGGGTGGTGTTAATGTGACCATCACTTATTTGCACCGTGGTGTCTAGGAAGTGGACCTCCCGTGTAGATTGGTCCAGGCTGAGGTTGATGGTGGGGTGGAAGCTGTTGAAATTGTGGTGGAATTTTTTCAGAGTCTCCTTCCCATGGGTCCAGATGATGAAGGTGTCATCAATGTAGCATAGGTAGAGATGGGGCGTGAGTGCACAAGAGCTGAGGAAGCGTTGTTCCAGGTCAGCCATAAAAATATTGGCATATTGTGGGACCATGCGGGTGCCCATAGCAGTGCCACTGATCTGGAGATATATATTGTCATCAAATTTGAAATAGTTGTGTGTGAGGATAAAGGCACAGAGCTCAGCAGCCAGTTGTGCTGTGGCATCATCAGGGATACTGTTCATGACAGCTTGTATTCCATCTGTGTGTGGGATGTTTGTGTACAGAGCCTCTACATCCATGGTGGCTAGGATGGTGTTTTCTGAAAGGTCACCAGTGCATTGTAGTTTCCTCAGGAAATCAGTGGTGTCACGGAGATAGCTGGGAGTGCTGGTGGCATAGGGTCTGAGTAGAGAGTCCACATATCCAGACATTCCTTCAGTGAGAGTGCCAATGCCCGAGATGATGGGGCGTCCAGGATTTCCGGGTTTGTGGATCTTGGGTAGTAGATAGAATAACCCTGGTCGGCGCTATAAGGGTATGTTGATTTGTTCCGTTGTTAGTGTAGGGAATGTCCTGAGTAGGTGGTGCAGTTTCTTAGTGTATTGCTCAGTAGGATCTGAGGGAAGTGGCCTGTAGAATTTGGTATTGGAGAGTTGTCTGGCGGCCTCCTTTTGGTAGTCAGACCTGTTCATGATGACAACAGCACCTCCTTTATCAGCCTCTTTGATGATAATGTCAGGGTGGTTTCTGAGGCTGTGGATGGCATTGTGTTCTGCACGACTTAGGTTATGAGGCAAGCAATGTTGTTTTTCCACAATTTCTGCCTGTGCACGTGAGGCAGGATGCATATTCTGCCTATTCATGTGAGTAGTCCTATTGAAGGTTACCCACCTATGTACGTTTTATACATTTGAGCCCATATTTTGTCAGATGTGTAGTTTTAACGAAGATTTTTATGTAATACACTGATTTGTTTTTGAAAACATTAATGTTTTTGAGTCTAAAAGAATAAAAGTTATATACAATTTTAATATTTAGCATTTCTTCTTTTTCTTTTCTTTTTCTTTTCTTTTTTTTAAAACCTAGATGGTAAAAATACAAAAGCAATTTTCCCCTTCTTGGTAGTGACACCTCCTCATCAATTATGGAGAGTGGACCACATCCACCCTGACTGAATTGGCCTTATCAATGCTGATTCTCCACTTGTAAGGTAACTCCCTTCTCTTCATGTGTCAGTATATTTATGCCTGTATCTGTAATTTTCACTCCATGCATCTGAAGAAGTGGCGGGGGGTTTCACCCACGAAAGCCTATGCCCAAATAAAACTGTTAGTCTTTAAGGTGCCACCAGACTCCTTGTTGTTTTTGTGGATACAGACTAACACAGCTACTCCTCTGGTATTTGATTCCAGAATTACCCAAAGATAAATAACTCAGCATAGGACATCATTAACAAATTGTAATATTAAAAAAATCATCACAGAAGACTAATGACCAAAGATTAAGGATCTTTAAATCCAGTGAACTATATATTTAAAGACATTTATAGAATCTTCAGTGGTACTCATTACTGCATCATTTGAGCCCAGCCCTTTCATGTACAATAATGAATTTCTCACAACACACCTGTCAGATAGAGAAGTTTAATTAACTCTGTTTTACTGATGGGGAATAGAGTCACTGAGAAATTAAGGTTAAAATATTCAAAAGTGTCCCCTAATTTTGCTTGCTCAACTTTGAATATCACACCTAAGGTGACTCAAGATGGACATCCAAAAAATTATGTACCAATAATTAGTAGCCACTTTTAAAATTTTGATTCCAAATAAAGGTCACACCAAAAGCCTGTGGTAGAGTTGGGCCAGAGCAGAGTTCCAGTCCAGAGTGCTCAAATCATAACATTATTCTTCCTTTCACAGCGCCTGATTCCTCAGTTATGTCCTTAACTTTAAGCATGTGTTTAAATCTCATTGAAATACTGTAACAATTAAATCATTTTCACTCTGACCCTTAAAACTTAAAATTGGTATAAGTGAGGTGCAAATCCAATATGAAACAACTTTTGAAAAGTAAGGTTAGATCCAAATAGCCAAATGATCATGGCAAAGAGGGATCAATAGAACAGAATTCCATTGCATAGGTTTGCTGAAACAATGTTTTTCTCATCATTTGTTATATTTACCTAAGAAAACCAAAACAAATATACATTTCTATATATAAACAACATCTCTGTGGAACTTCTTGCTCTTCATTTGAATGTTTTGCCACTATTGCTCAGACTGCTTTACATAATTAACAAAAAAGCAATGGAAATATTTGCTTCCTGCTTCAAACATAGAACACATCTGTGATTGTGTTCATTGTCAAAGCATCTGGCACCTACCTGATCATGACTGATTAGAATAAGAGACATGAAAACATGTTAGTTTCTATCAGTCAGCCACATGGTTCTCGAATGATGTAACAAATTGGCTGGTATAGAGGACAGGATGCATAAACCATGCCCGTATTCTGTAGAGCTCTTTCAAGATCTATTTTATGTTAACATTGTGTCTTTTTCCAGTCACCTCCTAATTACTTAAAATTGGAGAACAGAACAGCCTACCTGTTTCTTTTACTGTCACCCCATTCTAAGTAATAGAAAGAAAAATGAAAGTGTAGGAAAGGTCTTGTGTATATATGATCCCTTATGTTGACTTTTAAAGGCACTGGCCTAAAGAGTTAAATAGTGGGGCCATGCTACGTTAGTAGTCCCAGAAAGAATTCTGGCTGGCAATGTATTCTGGAGGGTCAGCATCACCACCTCGTGGGCTACATTGTGGCAACAAATCTATGGCTGGCACCAGAAGGAGTGATGATGGAGCATGAGTCCTTGGAGAAATTCTGGCTATCTTCCTTAAAACCTCTCCTAAAATGCATGCTGGAGCAGGAACTCTGCCACCCTTTAAAAGCATGTGTCTCTCCTCCCAGTAGCAGGTCATCTCAGAGCTGCGGCTCTGCCCTCACCCTTCGCCCTCTGAGGAGAATAGTAGTACTGGTGACATTAGCCAGAAGTGCATCCACTCTTGGAGTTGGTGAGAATTAGGCCAATCCCTAGGTGAATTTTAGAGCATTCAGAAGGCTAGTCTAAACTATCCTATAGCCCCAACTACTGGTCCAGTGCCCAGGGACTGGCAGGACATAAGAATTGCCAGCCACTCCCCTTACACTACTGACACAGGAGCCCCTACACTGTCTCTACACCACTGAAGAAATCCTTTACACTGGGGAAATCCCTGCCTTGGCTAGGTTTTGTTTTAACTTTTGACCCAAGCAGGTAGCCAATATTCATGGCCTCCCAGGTTGTTTCTGTTAGGAGGAGAAATTGATCACAGAGTCAGGTATTTCTTTGATGCAAATCCGGGGCATTTTGCTAACATATGTCGCAGTAGCCAGTTCAATCAACAGGTGCATGCAGTTACAATACCAGATGTTACTGTGCTGAGTGTGGACAAAATCACTACTGCACATATTCCAGAACAGATAAAGTGCACTGTAAACGTTTCTGCCATACCGTCAGGCAAATCACACTCTATTCAGCTAATGTTGGACACTGGCTCAGCAGTATCTATATTACCTGATTCTATTTATTTGCAGGACTTTAAAGAAGTGCCTCTTACTGAACCTAAACTTCAGTTGGTGTGCTATTTGAAAAACCATATTCCAGTACATGGCTGCCTGCCAGCAGTAGTTACTTTTGTTGATTGCTGTGTAACTGCAGAGTTCTACATTGTCCACAAAGGCACTCCTATCCTTGGCAGAGATTTATTGGCTGCTTTAAATCTCAGGGTAGTTAATGGACGAACTGATCTTCCTCAGCAAAGCACTCCTGCGGTACACACAGTTTCAGTTGGGACCCAACATCAGGTTGAGGAGAAACTTGGCTGTGCTTATGGGTTTCTGCATAAAGTTAAAATGCAGAATACTGTGATGCCTGTATGACAGAAATTACAGTGCTTACCATTTTCAGTCAGGGAAGTTGTTTCAGAGGAACTTAGAAAACTTGTTCAAAATGACATTATTGAAGAGATTAACGCCTCGGAATGGGTTTCACCTATAGTGGTGACCCAGAAGAAGGGTGGAGGCATTCGCCTTTGTGTGGACTTAAGGGAGCCAAATAAAGCTATTGTGATCGACAGCCATCCTCTTCCTCACATAGAAGAAGTATTTGCAAAACTCCATGGAGCAAAGATGTTTTCCACTCTTGATTTGCAGAGCGCATACCACCAGGTTATGTTGCATGAAGACAGCAGAGATCTCAGAGCATTTATTACACATGAGGGACTATTTCGTTTTAAATGTGTTCCATATGGTCTCGCGTCACCCCCAACTGCCTTCCAAAAAATGATGTCATTGATTCTGAAGAATCATCGTGGAGTTCAATGCTATTTGGATGGGATATTATCATGTTTGGAAATACTACTGAGGAGCATGACAATAACTTGCAGTCTGTACTAAACTGCATCAGCAAAGCAGGCCTCAAGCTGAATAGGTCCAAATGCAAATTTAGACAAACTGAACTCTTCTTTCTGCATCATACAATTTCACAGGCTGGACTAAAACCTGATCCAGATCATATCCTGGCAATTTCAAATGCTCCTCCTCCAACAGATTTGCAAACCTTATGTTCCTTCTTGGGTCTTACCTCCTGGTATGCAAAATTCATTCCCACTTATGCTTCTGTCATTGAACCATTACAAGAATTACTACGGAGAAGTTCAACCTTAGTGTGGACAATGGATGCACAAGCTAGTTTCGAAACGGTGAAAGACTTGATTGTATATAGTCCAGTACTTGCACTATTCAGTCCCACATTGTCCACACTTGTAACTACTGATGCTTCTGATTATGGACTTGGGGCTGTCTTCACACAACTTCATGAGGAAAACAGAGAGGACGGTTGCATTTGCTTCAAGGACACTGAGTAATGCTGAGAGAAAATATTCTACAGTCTAAAAAGAAGCACTTGCTTGTGTCTGGGCTACTGAAAAATGAAGAACTTACCTGTGGAGCCGCACATTCAAGATGTGCACAGACCACAGCCCTTTGACGATGTTGCTCAACACGAAAAGACTGGGAAGAGCAGAATATCGTATTGCTAGATGGTCTGCAAGACTACTCTCTTTCAATTATGACCTGGAATATAAGCCTGGAAACAAAAATGTGGTAGCTGATTGCCTTTCTCGCCTGCCTTTGCCTTCACCAGATGGTCCAGCGGAGGATGAGGATGTAGTACTTGTGCTTATTACAGTATCAGAGGGGTAGCCGTGTTAGTCTGGATCTTTAAAAGCAGCAAAGAATCCTGTGGCACCTTATAGACTAACAGACGTTTTGGAGCATGAGCTTTCGTGGGTGAATACCCACTTCGTCAGATGCATGTAGTGGAAATTTCCAGGGGCAGGTATATATATGCAAGCAAGCTAGAGATAATGAGCTTAGTTCAATCAGGGAGGATGAGGCCCTGTTCTAGCAGTTGAGGTGTGAAAACCAAGGGAGGAGAAACTGGTTCTGTAGTTGGCAAGCCATTCACAGTCTTTGTTTAATCCTGAGCTGATGGTGTCAAATTTCCAGATGAACTGAAGCTCAACAGTTTCTCTTTGAAGTCTGGTCCTGAAGTTTTTTTGCTGCAGGATGGCCACCTTAAGGTCTGCTATAGTGTTGCCAGGGAGGTTGAAGTGTTCTCCTACAGGTTTTTGTATATTGTCATTCCTAATATCTGATTTGTGTCCATTGATCCTTTTCCGTAGCAACTGTCCAGTTTGGCCGATGTACATAGCAGAGGGGCATTGCAGACATATGGTGGACGTGCAGGTGAATGAACCGGTGATAGTGTGGCTGATCTGGTTAGGTCCTGTGATGGTGTTGCTGGTGTAGATATGTGGGCAGAGTTGGCATCGAGGTTTGTTGCATGTTGGCATCAAGGTTTGTTGCAGTTTCTCCTCCCTTGGTTTTCACACCTCAACTGCTAGAACAGGGCCTCAATCTCCCTGATTGAACTAACCTCGTTATCTCTAGCTTGCTTGCATATATATACCTGCCCCTGGAAATTTCCACTACATGCATCTGACAAAGTGGGCATTCACCCATGAAAGCTCATGCTCCAAAATGTCTGTTAGTCTATAAGGTGCCACAGGATTCTCTGCTGCTTTTACAGATCCAGACTAACACGGCTACCCCTCTGATACTTGACACCATGCAAGGCACTGCATTTAGCCGTATGGAGTGGAAATCCATTAACCTCACGAAGAAACTTGCACAAATACAGACAGATATCATCTTCCTTTCCAAGTGCAAACGGATGGACATCATACCAAATGGACTAAAGGTAAAAAATCCACTGCTATCTACATACTACACAGACCACAGTGAGAGATTATGCCATACTCTATCAAAGAAACTGAGGAATCACCTGATCAGCATCCTATACAGCAAACAGGAAAACATCAAAAAAGGGCTCTCCAACCTGGAGACTCTCATTAATTACCAAACTTCCATACAAACGGACTTCACTAAAATAAGACAGGAGATCTACATTACTCACTTCACCTCTCTACAAAGAAAAAAGGACTGTAAGCTGTCTAAACTCCTACCTGCCACATGAGGCCACAACCGTGGTACCCCCAACCCACCCAGCAATATTGTCAATCTATCCAACTACACACTCAGCCCAGAAGAAAAGTCTGTCCTATCTCAGGGACTCTCTTTCTGCCCTGCCACCCCTAGCAACATGATACAGTTCTGCGGCGATCTGGAAGCCTACTTTCGCCGTCTCCGACTCAAAGAATACTTTCAGGACAACACTGAACAGCGCACTGATACACAGGTACCCTCAAACCAACAGCACAAGAAGAAGAACTCCACGTGGACTCCTCCTGAGGGTCGAAATGACAGTCTGGACCTATACATTGAATGCTTCCGCCGACATGCACAGGCAGAAATTGTGGAAAAACAACATTGCTTGCCTCATAACCTAAGTCGTGCAGAACGTAATGCCATCCACAGCCTCAGAAACCACCCTGACATTATCATCAAAGAGGCTGATAAAGGAGGTGCTGTTGTCATCATGAACAGGTCTGACTACTAAAAGGAGGCTGCCAGACAACTCTCCAATACCAAATTCTACAGGCCACATCCCTCAAATCCCACTGAAGAATACACTAAGAAATTGCACCATCTACTCAGGACACTCCTACGCTAACACTGGAACAAATCAACATACCCTTATAGCGCCAACCAGGGTTATTCTATCTACTACCCAAGATCCACAAACCCGGAAATCCTGGATGCCCCATCATCTCGGGCATTGGCACTCTCACTGAAGGAATGTCTGGATATGTGGACTCTCTACTCAGACCCTATGCCACCAGCACTCCCAGCTATCTCCGTGACACCACTGATTTCCTGAGGAAACTACAGTGCATTGGTAACCTTCCAGAAAACACCATCCTAGCCACCATGGATGTAGAGGCTCTTTACACAAACATCCCTGTCATAACTTTATTCCCAGATTTGGACCTTAGCGTCCAAAATATGGGGGTTAGCATGAAAAACCTCCAAGCTTAGTTACCAGCTTGGACCTGGTACCTGCTGCCACCACCCAAAAAATTAGAGTGTTTTGGGGCACTCTGGTCCCCCTGAAAAACCTTCCCTGGGGACCCCAAGACCCAAATCCCTTGAGTCTCACAACAAAGGGAAATAATCCTTTTTCCCTTCCCCCCCTCCAGGTGCTCCTGGAGAGATACACAGACACAAGCTCTGTGAAACTACACAGAGACTCCCCCCTCTCTGTTCCCAATCCTGGAAACAAAAAGTACTTTCCTATTTCCCCAGAGGGAATGCAAGATCAGGCTAGCAAATCCAACACACACAGATCTCCCCCCCTGATTTCTTCCTCCCACCAATTCCCTGGTGAGTACAGACTCAATTTCCCTGAAGTAAAGAAAAACTCCAACAGGTCTTAAAAGAAAGCTTTATATAAAAAGAAAGAAAAATACATACAAATATTCTCTCTGTATTAAGATGATACAACACAGGGTCGATTGCTTAAAAGAATATTGAATAAACAGCCTTATTCAAAAAGAATACAAATCAAAGCCCTCCAGCACTTATATTCATGCAAATACCAAAGAAAAGAAACCATAGAACTTACTATCTGATCTCTTTGTCCTTACACTTAGAAACAGAAGACTAGAAAGTAGAACTACTTCTCCAAAGCTCAGAGAAAGCAGGCAGACGACAAAAGACAAAAGACTCAGACACAAACTTCCCTCCACCCAAAGTTGAAAAAATCCGGTTTCCTGATTGGTCCTCTGGTCAGGTGCTTCAGGTGAAAGAGACATTAACCCTTAGTTATCTGTTTATGACACGCCCCCCAAATTGCAGACAGTGGGGAAGCTCACTGGCGGCGATTTCCTTCTAGAACTTGAAAATAAACAGATTAATACAACACATGCACCTTTACATATACTGCTAAGTATATAACTAACAGACTTCTACATTTTAAGAACACTTTTTAACTACTGAA
The DNA here is from genome assembly GCF_025201925.1 of Gopherus flavomarginatus. Lineage (NCBI taxonomy): Eukaryota > Metazoa > Chordata > Testudines > Testudinidae > Gopherus > Gopherus flavomarginatus. The sequence continues at coordinate 193,501,055 of NC_066618.1, forward strand.
TTCTGGGAAACTCTGACGGGAGAGTGCATCAGCTACTTTGTTAGAAGCTCCTGTGATGTGCTGAATTTCAAAATCAAAATCTTGGAGAGCTAAACTCCAACGAAGAAGTTTCTTGTTGTTCCCCTTGGCAGTATGAAGCCACTTTAGTGCAGCATGGTCAGTTTGTAGTTGGAACCGCCGTCCCCAAACATATGGGCGTAGCTTTTCCAGGGCGTACACAATGGCATAGCATTCCTTTTCACTGACTGACCAGTGACTTTCCCTCTCAGACAGTTTCTTGCTGAGAAACACGACAGGATGGAAGTTGTGATCTGTTGCTTCCTGCATGAGCACTGCTCCTATACCACGCTCAGATGCATCTGTTGTTACTAGGAATGGCTTGTCAAAGTCCGGGGCCCTGAGCACAGGGTCAGACATGAGCATCGCCTTAAGCTGGGTAAAGGCCTTTTGACACTCATCAGTCCACTTAACGGCATTTGGCTGGGTCTTTTTGGTCAGGTCGGTCAATGGGGCAGCGATTTGGCTGTAGTGTGGTACAAATCGCCTGTAGTATCCGGCCAAGCCTAAGAAGGATTGGACCTGCTTCTTTGACTTTGGGACAGGCCACTTTTGGATAGCATCCACCTTGGCCTGTAGGGGGTTTATGGTTCCTCGACCCACCTGGTGCCCAGGTAAGTCACTCTGTTTTGGCCTATTTGACACTTTTTGGCCTTAACAGTTAGTCCGGCCTGCCTGATGCGCTCAAAGACCTTTTCCAGGTGTAGTAGGTGTTCGGGCCAGGAGTCTGAAAATTTGCTGCTTAGGCATTTCAGCTGCCACCTCTGCTAAAGGTCCACTGAGCTGTGACCTCAATTCTACCATGTACTGGTTTTCGGGAATGCCGTACCCAAGACAGGCTCTTTCAAAATTTTCCAAGAAGGCCTCGGTGTCATCACCTGCCTTGTAGGTGGGAAATTTCCTGTGCTGTGGAGCAATAATTGGCGCCGGGTTGTTAGGGTTGGCTGGAGTCTGTTGCTTAGCCTTTTCTAATTCCATGGCCTGTTGGTGGGCTTCCCTCTGGAGTTCTATCTGTCTTCTGTGGGCTGCCTCTTCTTCTGCTTGCTTCCTTCTATGGGCCACCTCTTCTTCTTCTATTTTTCTTTTGTGTGCTGCCTCTTTGATTTGTTCTTCTCTTTCTTTCATCTCCATTTGTCGCCTGTGTTCAGCTTCTTTGAATTGCTCTTCGGCCTTAATTTTTGCCTTAGAAGTCATGGTTCCTGTTTTCTTGTGTTGGGGTGCCCTCTGGTGTTTATCTTCTGAACTGCAGGTTCTCTGTTGCCTCCTGAAGTCTGCCTAGCAACAGTGCCTTTAGCTAATCTTCAATGTTAAGTAAACCTGAAAAACCACTTTATTTGCATGCCTATAGTGCTGGACTTGCCTCCTAATGGGAGGGCTATTGCATGACAAAAGACCCTCAACAGTTTGGTAATGGCTTCTCGCTTAACATGCAAGCCACAAACTGCCAGAGAGAGCAGAAAAAAAAAATTCTCTCTGGTTCCCTTTTAAAACCAACTGTTTCTCTCTGCTAAAAAGCCCTTAGCAGAGAAAAGAAAAATATAATATTCCTACTGGCTTCTGGATTCTGTCTAGATCATCCCACCGCTGCCACCATGTCATAACTTTATTCCCAGATTTGGACCTTAGCATCCAAAATATGGGGGTTAGCATGAAAAACCTCCAAGCTTAGTTACCAGCTTGGACCTGGTACCTGCTGCCACCACCCAAAAAATTAGAGTGTTTTGGGGCACTCTGGTCCCCCTGAAAAACCTTCCCTGGGGACCCCAAGACCCAAATCCCTTGAGTCTCACAACAAAGGGAAATAATCCTTTTTCCCTTCCCCCCTCCAGGTGCTCCTGGAGAGATACACAGACACAAGCTCTGTGAAACTACACAGAGACTCCCCCCTCTCTGTTCCCAATCCTGGAAACAAAAAGTACTTTCCTATTTCCCCAGAGGGAATGCAAGATCAGGCTAGCAAATCCAACACACACAGATCTCCCCCCCGATTTCTTCCTCCCACCAATTCCCTGGTGAGTACAGACTCAATTTCCCTGAAGTAAAGAAAAACTCCAACAGGTCTTAAAAGAAAGCTTTATATAAAAAGAAAGAAAAATACATACAAATATTCTCTCTGTATTAAGATGATACAACACAGGGTCGATTGCTTAAAAGAATATTGAATAAACAGCCTTATTCAAAAAGAATACAAATCAAAGCCCTCCAGCACTTATATTCATGCAAATACCAAAGAAAAGAAACCATAGAACTTACTATCTGATCTCTTTGTCCTTACACTTAGAAACAGAAGACTAGAAAGTAGAACTACTTCTCCAAAGCTCAGAGAAAGCAGGCAGACGACAAAAGACAAAAGACTCAGACACAAACTTCCCTCCACCCAAAGTTAAAAAAATCCGGTTTCCTGATTGGTCCTCTGGTCAGGTGCTTCAGGTGAAAGAGACATTAACCCTTAGCTATCTGTTTATGACAATCCCACACACAGATGGAATACAAGCAGTCAGGAACAGTGTCCCTGATGATGCTACAGCACAACTGGCTGCTGAGCTCTGTGCCTTTGTCCTCACACACAACTATTTCAAATTTGATGACAATATATATCTCCAGATCAGTGGCACCGCTATGGGCACCCGCATGGCCCCACAATATGCCAATATTTTTATGGCTGACCTGGAACAACGCTTCCTCAGCTCTCGTCCACTCACGCCCCTTCTCTACCTATGCTACATTGATGACATCTTCATCATCTGGAGCCATGGGAAGGAGACTCTGGAAAAATTCCACCACGATTTCAACAATTTCCACCCCACCATCAACCTCAGCCTGGACCAATCTACACGGGAGGTCCACTTCCTAGACACCACGGTGCAAATAAGTGATGGTCACATTAACACCACCCTATACTGAAAACCTACTGACCGCTATGCCTACCTTCATGCCTCCAGCTTCCATCCCAGGCACATCACACGATCCATTGTCTACAGCCAAGCACTGAGGTACAACCGCATCTGCTCTAACTCCTCAGACAGAGACCAACACCTACAAAATCTCCACCAAGCATTCTCAAAACTACAATACCTGCACAAGGAAATAAGGAAACAGATCAACAGAGCCAGACGTGTACCCAGAAGCCTCCTACTGCAAGACAAACCCAAGAAAGAAACTAACAGGACTCCACTGGCCATCACATACAGTCCCCAGCTAAAACCCCTCCAACGCATCATCAGGGATCTACAACCCATCCTGGACAATGACCCCACACTTTCACAGGCCTTGGGTGGCAGGCCAGTCCTCACCCACAGACAACCTGCCAACCTGAAACATATTCTCACCAGTAACTGCACACCGCACCATAGTAACTCTAGCTCAGGAACCAATCCATGCAACAAACCTTGATGCCAACTCTGCCCACATATCTACACCGGCGACACCATCACAGGACCTAACCAGATCAACCACACCATCACTGGTTCATTCACCTGCCTGTCCACCAATGTAATATACGCTATCATATGCCAGCAATGCCCCTCTGCTATGTACATCGGCCAAACTGGACAGTCTCTACAGAAAAGGATCAATGGACACAAATCAGATATTAGGAATGACAATATACAAAAACCTGTAGGAGAACACTTCAACCTCCCTGGCAACACTATAGCAGACCTTAAGGTGGCCATCCTGCAGCAAAAAAACTTCAGGACCAGACTTCAAAGAAAAACTGCTGAGCTTCAGTTCATCTGGAAATTTGACACCATCAGTTCAGGATTAAACAAAGACTGTGAATGGCTTGCCAACTGCAGAACCAGTTTCTCCTCCCTTGGTTTTCACACCTCAACTGCTAGAACAGGACCTCATCCTCCCTGATTGAACTAAGCTCATTATCTCTAGCTTGCTGGCATATATATACCTGCCCCTGGAAATTTCCACTACATGCATCTGACGAAGTGGGTATTCACCCACAAAAGGTCATGCTCCAAAACGTCTGTTAGTCTATAAGGTGCCACAGGATTCTTTGCTGCTTATTACAAGCACTCTTACTGCAGTTACAAGAGAACAATTTCAAGCTGCTTGTTCAGCATGTCCGATTCAACAAAAACTATGGGAATTTCTGACAAAGAGATGCCCTAGTCACCCTAAAAACCTTGACCCAGTTTTGCTGCCTTATCTTAGAGTTCAGGATGAACTTTCTTTGCTCGATGTCCGCGTGCTACGAGATACACACCGGCTACTTGTTTCAGAAGAATTACAGTCAAGACTCATGTGCACCTGGCACACGATACTCATCAAGGAATTGTCAGAACCAAACAACGACTACGGGTCTATATTGGTAGTCAGGGATGGACTCTCAAATTGAAGCACTCATAAAATCCTGTGTCACTTGTCAAATGCATGATAAGAGAGCAGTGACATGTACCTCTTCATTACAGCCTGTTCCTCTTCCTGACTCTGCATGGGAAAAAGTGGTGATTGACATAGTAGGACCCTTTGATACTGCTCCAATTGACTGTCGTTACGCCATCACTTTAATAGACTATTTCAGTAAATGACCTGAGATAGCATTTACATCGCAAATCTCTTCTGCTACAGTAATTAAGTTCTTCTCTTCAGTTTTTAGCAGGGAAGGTAACCCCAAAGAACTGGTTTACGATAATGGTAGTCAGTTTACTTCCCTGGAGTCTGAAACCTTTCTAGCAGAGAGGAACATTTTACACAGAGGGTCATCCCTATATTACCCTCAAGCCAGTGAGGAAATCGAACGGTTTAACAGAAGTTTGAAAGAGAGTTTGCAATCCGCTAAACTGGAAGGGTGATTGTGGATACCCTTCTCTACTGATTTCTTGCAAGCATAAAGAGCTACATGACATGCCACAAGGCAAAGATCACCCGCAGAGTTACTGCATGGGAAACAGATGAATACTAAACTGAACATTGCTGGATTGTTAAAGGCACAACCTGATGCCCCAAACAAGGATGATGTGAAAAAAACAGTTGAACAGAACCAAGCAAAGGCTTTCACAGACAAGCGGGTGGGGTGCTAAGGAACCAAAGTTTGAGTGTGGTTTCTTCGTTAGAATAAGAAAACCTGGAATTTTACGCAAAGGGGACCATAAATTCACAGCTCCTCTTAAAATCATGGAGAAGAAGGGACCTTACACCTATCGACTTTCTGATGAGTGAGTATGGAATGCTTCTTATCTTGCACCTGCCTATGCACCAAGAGGAGATTATGCCAACACCCAGTCTGCATTGGATGACTTCATCGTAGAACCAACACAACAAGATATTGCACTGGAACAGGGCTTGAGAGACGGCCTGTCAGACCCAGACGACCACCTGTCTGGACTAAAGACTGTGTTATGTAGTATCTACAGTGTTTCCAGTGTAATATTCCTGCCAATAGTATAGTATCTTGTTTCCTATTTGTTCCTGTGGTTAGAACAACAATGTTTACTCTAATTGGTAGAGTTTCTTAAGAGAGGAGGGAATGTGGTGTTTAGATATGCTTGTAATTATTAGAACTGGGAGCACTGGCTCTTGGGAGTCTGAAAGGACAGGAAACAGGAAGGAGGTGGGAGGAGTTGAGGAGGCAGAGTGAGAGTTACAGAGGGTGCAGCTGCAGTTTGGTAAAGAGGTTTCCACTGTAAAAATAAAGTCCTGTTGAAGTTTGTTAGTACCTTGCCTGGTTGATACAACAGAGACCCTCTTTACTTTCCCTGCAGTCTCCTGCCTCTTTCATTATCCACCTTCTGACCTGCCTGTCCCAATACTTGCAAATAGTACACACCTTGTGACTTCCACAACAAATGAAGCAGGGCTTCTACTGACAACCTCTTTTACTACACAACCCTGCTTTCTTCCCAGAACAGATCCATCCTGGGAACTGAATGAGACAAGGATCCTGTGGAAAAAATAATATGTGATAGTGTAATTAAAGACTCTACCGTAACACATATATAGAAGGGGGCCAAATTAAGGTTGGGCAACCTTAATTCTGGCATTTCTAACTTTTGAGTGCTTGACTTTACAACCTTAATAATGTTCTTCTAGCATAGTTTTTGTGTGTGTAGTATAGCTATATAATTGAAAGAAGACGTGGTCATTCTTTGTTTGTTTGTTTGCGTACAGTTAAAAATGTACAGAAATCTTGCCTGACTGTTGTTGGGGTAGCTACGAGGCACCTAGCATTTGGTTTTTCAACTCAGATGCAGAATGTTACACAGTTAGTCTCTGTTCTTTCTCATACTCTCTCCCTCACCCTCATGGAGACTTTATGGGTTCATTTGTTTTGTTCTGTTTTTGGTTTAATCTGAAATAAAAGTAAACAAGACTGCAATATCCATATTTTGCTCTTTGCATGTGAGAAATCAAAACCTATACAAGCAACAAGCATCAAGGAGAGTAACAGAACACACTGGACTGCACTCTGAGATCCCTAGTGCACAGGAACTCCAATGGATGTGCTGGCCTAAAGAGTCCCACCCCAACTCTCATTCAGACCAATGAGATTATGTCTTTGATTGCTGCCTCCCATCCCCTTTTCTTCCTGACACACTTCAGTAAGGCTCCCTCCCTCCCCCTCCGTCTCCCTCTGTGTGTAGTAGGCAGCACAAAGTGCCTGTGCAAGTGTTTAAGGGCAGGATGCTGAGACCTGCTCTCCATGTTTGTGAGCCCCGCCCTCTTCAGATGTCCCTGTTTCTGCTCAAGGGATTAGAAAAGGGACATTCTGCTAAAAGAGAAGGAGACGCATATCACCAGGGAGCAAGAAAACTGCTCAGGAAATGTCCTTGGGCCTAGCAATAAGACAGGCTAGTGGAGAGCCATTCAAAACCCCTCTAGCCCATGGGGAGAAGTAGTCATGGGGGAAAGGGAAAGAGCTGACTACTTAGCAACAGCATCATCTAGACCCGTTGGGAGACGGGAGAAGAGACTCAAGATCAGCTCTTGAATATGGCAGTAATTTGTTCAGTTTCCACCAATAGCAACAAACCTGATTAGGCAACCTTGTGCCTTAAGAGACCACTCAAAGTATCCCAAAACTCAGTGAGTATAATTCTACTTGATCACCTCCATTAAACAAGTAATATTTGTCAAACTGCAGTTGCCCCTTATAACAAGATCCAGTGTGTGGAGGTGAGATCCATTTAACAAAATTGCAAAACTATGATAAATGAATTTATCATGAGCATTTGACAGCCACACCTGCTCTTTTCACATTAATTCATCTCCAATATTTATTCTCACATTCCAAACCATGAGCCACTCCAAACCACTGCCAGTTTTTAAAAGTCAGCCTAACACGAAAGTGTTTCCTCTTTGCACCCTACCCGCCATCCAAAAATTTACAACTGCCTGAGGGCTAGAGTGGAGAAGATGCAGACCTTTGTCAGTAACAGGGTTTGTAGGTGTAAAATGTCATGACTTTAAAGTCTGATATGTCATGGCCTTGCAGGGCTAGAACTATCAATGTTGTTCCATTGAAAAGGGGTGATTCCCAGTAAGGCAAGAAAAACCTCCCTCACGCTTCCTAATACTCTGGTGCTTGCAAATTTCTGACCTCTGTAAAACTCAGCAGGGTAGCTTTTGCAACAATGCTAAGTATTTAAATGAGTATTCCACATGTCAAATAGTAATGAACTAGCTCAGCAACCCTTTGCCCCCCACCCTCCCTCTACACACACAACTGCACAAAAACAATTTTTGACTTTCCCTGCACCTGTAACTGTGCAAAGCTAAGGCAGCATCTCAGCTGGAAGATTACACGTTAAATCCTAAATAATAATAATTATTGTTTCTAGTTATTTTGAATTCACTGACAAAGACCTTTACAAAATAATTGCACTGATCAATCCCACATAAGGTGCAAGGGAAAATCCCTGAGTTGGTGTGTGATGAGAACATTGGGAGGGGAATCTGTAATACTGTTCTGTTCAGCAAGTGTAATTCTGAGGCATAAACTGTGTTAAAATGCTTGACTTTGTGTCTGGTAATAGCAGATGGTTTACATTAAAAGGCAGATGTTTTCTGCAGCCTTCAGTTAGAAAAGGACATCAGAATTAACCACACCCACTTATTTAAAAGTACATAACATGAACAAAAGCATTTGCTCTAGATATCAGTTTCACAGGACTGTAGCCTGTAAGGCACTGGGCTGGTCGCTACAGCCCTCTGAGCAAACAAGGTTTTCAAATGATAGATGAGTGAAGGCTTTGAAGGAATTTTAAAATACAGGATTGGTTTGTAAGAAGGTAAAAAAGATACTTCACAGTGAACTTATTTTAGCTTCTACCTCACTAACCTGAACTCCTCTTCCCTTGAAATAAAATACACCCCACCCTATTTTAGGCATTCTGTCCTTAACAAAGAAGCTTGAAGTGTATTAAATGCTGTCTCTTCAGGATGGCTGTCTGTTTTTCTGTTCAGATTGGGTGACTTCCACTGCGTAGATCTGTCATAGCACATTTAAATTGCACTGATACCTTACTGTAGTAATTCTAGGGAGGCAGTAGAGGGTTAAGTGCAGCTAAGTTTAAACATGTGAACACAGCCATTAGTACATTCAAAAGACATGGTTCTTGTATTACCTCACCTGCATTGCACATACTGGGCCAATTTAACTCACTGCACCCTAGCTGGTAAGATTCACCTCAGGGAGGGCAAACGGTGGCATTGCCACATGCCCTACCTTGGGATTTCCGCTAAGGGAGGACAGTTTTAATCTCAGCAAGGTGTTCCACAAAAGTCCCCCTCAAGGAGGCTACAGAGGAGATGTGTATGATCCCCCAGTCACTCTAACCACAATTCTTATCTAGCTGACACTATCTGATACTGAAGCTGAACTGGCTGACTCTGAGCCCCAGTGGAGGTAAAGTTGCAGATGCTTTCCATTGTTGCAATTCCTCCCTTGCTTCTCCTCAGCCATGGACCCTCTGCCAAGGTTTGTGCCAGTTTTATAGGTGCAGTCTACGCTCGTTCTTTTATAATAAAATGTACATTTGAGACTCAATCCTCTTCTCACTTAAGTCAACAGAAGCTTTGTTATTGCCTTAGGGAGAGTAAGCAAACTCTTAATATCCTAATAAATAATAGTCATAAATATTATATATATGCAATGTCAGTGAGTTAGTGTCACTAAGAGAATCTTAACTTTTATGCTACCTCAATTTCTATGTTTGAAAATGCAGCCTCATTGCTGAGTTAGCATAGTTTCTTGCATTTCATTTCTTTGCAAAAACACCCCTGGTGAAACTTTATAGATTTCTGTGGAAGCATATCAGAGATTAGTTTTGCTTCTTTATTTTTATTTACTTATTTATTTTAAAGGAAACTTGAAAGCAAAATTGATAGAAAAGCAATGGGTTCATGAATGGTAGCATTTAAATGATCCCAACTGGGTCTTGTGCACAAAAGGGGTATTTTTGCACTGCTGCAACTGCACAGAAGTAATTGCACTAATGCAAAGCCTTAGTGTAAAAACTGACTTGTGTGAGTTACCTGTCTCAAACCAGGTGCAAATTGCAATACATCTACACTGCACTAATGCATCTACATGACTGTAGCTACAGCTACATCTCCAGTGCAGGCAAGTCCTTAGGGCCTGATCTTGTAAATCCTTATGGGAGGCATCCTAACTCATAAAACAATCTGATTGCCTTCCATGGGGCTACTTTCATGAGAGTGATAGAATTTGGCTTTAGGCCTTGAAGCTCAAATTTCTACGAGATGAATGACTCAGCAGTTCTCCACTCCCCTTGGTAGGGTGGAGATCTACGACTCAGCATTTCCTCCTTCCTCAGTTGGGAGGGGAGACAGCTGCAGCTCATGATAGAGGCTCCTGTAGCGTCACAGTACAGATCTTCTAAAAAAGGGGTCGGCAATCTTTCAGAAATGGTGTGCTGAGTCTTCATTTAATCACTCTAATTTAAGGTTTCTCGTGCCAGTAATACATTTTAACATTTTTAGAAGGTCTCTTTCTATAAGTCTATAATATATAACTAAACTGTTGTTGTATGTAAAGTAAATAAGGTTTTTAAAATGTTTAAGAAGCTTCATTTAAAATTAAATTAAAATGCAGAGCCCCCCCAGACCGGTGGCCAGGACCCGGGCAGTGTGAGTGCCACTGAAAATCAGCTTCTGTGCCGCATTTGGCACACGTGCCATAGGTTGCCTACCCCTGCTCTAAAAAGTTCTCAACAAGTTCATTGACCAAAAAGGACATGTCTACAATAGGTTAAAACTTGTTAAATTCCACCATTGCTAGCAGCACTAGCGTCATGGTGTAGACAAGATAGCCTGCCAGCACCCGACACCAATTATGCATTGTGTCTAGTAGACTTGCTCTGAGCAGGTGAGATGACACGGTGCTTAGAAGTGTCAGCCATCAATGGACTCTCTACACTAAGGCTCCTAACATTGCTAAACCAGTGGTACTTAACCCCATTTAGCAAAAGTGGAAGATTTTTGGAAAATGATCCTGGTGTAGACGGAGCCAAAGAGCATGGGGGAAGGCTCTGACATATCCTTGTCACCCACAGCTATGGGCGTGTTAGTGAAGGAGCCAAAAGTGTTGGGGAATTTCCACAGTCTGCCTCCATGAGCTCCTCCTAACTGCAACATTTTAAAGAAAAGAGTAGACCTTTTATTAAGTATATATATAAGATTCAATTACTCAAACAAAAACCTTTTGCAGACTTCTGCCACAGGCCACTGAATAGACCTTATTCCTTTTAAATATGAAAAAGAAATGTTTCTGAACACACTTTAAAGACAAGTTGATGGCAGTAGTGCAGCTAGTGGCTTGTGTTATTATCTATTCCCACAAGGTGGCACAAATGGACTTCTCTAAAAGTCTGCATATGATACAATATTTGCCTATAGCTCCTCTGCACAAAATGCCACAGAATGCTCAACAGAGCGAGATGAAGTTGCAAAATATTGGGTCTAATAACGCTCATTTATACAGAAAGAGAAAACAATGAAAAACAATGGCTAAAGCAAAAGAAAAGAATGCTCAGCTGGGAAGATGCAAGCATGCCTTTACACTAGTCACAGTGAGGGATGACTGAGATGAGTGAAATAAAAACATTCCTCATCCACTGATTTGAACAGGAAGATTTTAAGGTAAAATTTGAAGTGGTTCACAGGGTGCTTTTCATCTGCACAGAAATGATGGCCAAGGTTGATGCTAAGTGAAGAAACATCCTAGAGTGGTGGTTTTCAACCTTTTTTCATTTGCAGACCCCTAAAAATTTTGAATAGAGGTGTGGCCCCTTTGAAAATCTTAGACATAGTCTGCGGACCCCAAGGGTACGTGGTCCAAAGGTTGAAAACCACTGTTCCAGAGTGAGAAGCCTGATGAAGGAAAGCTTGTTCTGAGATGAGTAATATGAGAAGAGTATTTTCTTCAGTTTCTTGTTGAGTAAAGAGACTGGCCACAGGCTGGTCACTAGCAAGTGAGGAAGGGTAAGGTGAGGATTTTGCCTTTCAAAAGAGAGGATGATACTAGTACTTTTAAGTGGGATGAGGGAATATGTGTATACCTCCATGAGTGACCAGAGATAAGACACTAGCTGCAGCATTAATATAGAATGCTCACAAGGTAGCCACATAATGTTGTCCTGCAAACTACAGATTGAGACCGTAAAGCTAGGATCAAGTGGCTGAGATGGTGGGAGTGAGTTCTCTCTGATCTAACTAAGGAATCTATTATCATAAGTTCATACACTGAGAATCACAGTGAGTTCTGCTTAAAATGGAACCTAAAGCTTTCCTTTCTCTTATTTTAGCTATACATTCTGTCTCCCATATGAATGCTGCTGGTTGTTTTTCCACTCCATTATTTGGGGAAAGCCTGTATGAAAAAGTGACTTTTGCATCATGCCCTAAACATAGCAAAACTTGGGCTCATCCTGATCTCTGTTGACAGGCAGTTCCATAGGTCAGGACCCTAAGTTGAGAAAGTCTTGCCACTGTTTCTTAGTAGTTTTACCTGAGGTCAGGGGCGGCTCTAGACATTTCGCCGCCCCAAGCACGGTGGCATGCCTGCGGAGAGTCCGCTGGTCCCGCGGCTCCGGTGGCCCTCCGCAGGCATTCCGCCAAAGGCTGCCTGCCTGCCGCCCTCCCAGTGACCGGCAGAGTGCCCCCCCGTGGCATGCCGCCCCAAGCACGCGCTTGGCATGCTGGGGCCTGGAGCTGCCCCTGCCTGAGGTCCTCTCAGCCACTACATGCCGGCAGCTCACAGTCCTTGCAGCATAACTCAGATGGAGAGGCAGTTCCTGAGTTAACACAGGTGTCATGGTATAATTCCCCACTCTGAACCTTAGCGTCCAACAGATGGGGTACCAGCATGAATTCCTCTAAGCTCAATTACCAGCTTAGAACCTGTAGCGCTGCCACCAACCAGGAATTCCAGTGCCTGGTACACTCTGGTCCCCCCAAAACCTTGCCCGGGGACCCCCAAGACCCAGACCCTCTGGATCTTAACACAAGGAAAGTAAACCCTTTCCCTCACCGTTGCCTCTCCCAGGCTTCCCCTCCCTGGGTTACCCTAGAAGATCACTGTGATTCAAACTCCTTGAATCTTAAAACAGAGAGGAAAATGCACCTTCCACCCTCCTTCTCTCTTCCCCTCCTAGATTCTCCCTGAGAGAGACAGTAATCCTAACACAGAGAGAAATTAGCCTCTCTCTCCCCCTTCCCTCCTTTCTCCCCACCAATTCCGTGGTGAATCCAGACCCAGTCCCCTGGAGTCTCACCAGAATAAAAAAAACAATAAAAATTATCTTTGTAAATTTAAGATGGAATATGTTACAGGGGTCTTTCAGCTATAGACACTGGGAATAGCCTCCCAGCCTAAGTATTCAACTACAAATTAAAATCCTTTCAGCAAAATATAAATTTGAACTCCTTCCAACCAAATACACATTTGCAAATAAAGAAAACAAACATAAACCTAACTCGTTTTATCTACCTAGTACTCACTATTTTGAATCCATGTTTGAAGTGTCAGAGCCTAAGTTAGAACCGTCCCCTGACAGCATTCAATTATGGACCAGACGTTCTGGTAAACATTCTACTTTTTTATTGCATATTTTGCACATTATCTATATAACATCTCTTTTTCTCTCTTTCCCCTATTAACTGACTTAATGGCTTTTTTTCCTTTTGGCTTGTTCCTTTTTTAAAATATATATATATATTAAAAGCCCTGTGTTGAGTCATTGGAAAACAGTTGTTTTATCCAGTGAACAGGAATTTATGACATATTTACAAAATGGAGTTCACCCTGTTTTCACAAGTCTACAAAACCAAACACCCCCATCTCCCAAGTAAACAAAACAAAAACAACCACCACCCCAAAAACTGCATTTAGGGCCAGATCCTACAAAGTGCTGAATGCTTCAGCTCCCACTGACTTGTGTGGCATCTTTCTGAATGCTACTCAGTCACATGACCACACCCTGACCGAATTAACTAAGCTCTCATCAGAATGCAAGGAGCATGTTTCCGTGTCTGGAAGGTGCATAGGCTTTAGGTGCTATTTCAAAAGCAGAGATAAATTAATAAAATACTACCCCAGATTCTGCTCTCAACAATGCTGGTGTAAAATCTGGAGTAATTCCAGTGAAGTCAATAGAGTTACTCTACATTTACACTGGCATACCTGAGAGCAGAATGTGCTCCATCCCCTACCATACACAATGGGATCAGAAATATGCTGGGTTGTGTGCATGGTTGTTGCTATCAGGGTTTTAGCATAGCTTTCCTACCGTGTGGACAGAGACTTTTCTAAAACTCATAGATTTACCTTTTTTTTTTTAATATAAAACAATTCCCTATCCACAGTGGTCAGGGATACAATGCTACAGAACTTGGTTTGCAATGATCATGCTTAAAGCAGCAAGTTTCTGATCCCTGCATAGAATGATCAGGGCCTGGTGAGGATTGCTTCTGAGGATTTGTCTATACTTAGAGCTGCACCAGTGCAGCTGTGTCACTGTGGTGCTTAATGAAGATACTACTTATGCCGACAGGAGCGGTCTCCTGTCGGCATAGGTACTCTACATCCAAAGGAAGCAGTAGCTATGTCAGTGGGAGAGGCCCTCCGGTTGACATAGCACTGAGTGATGTAGTTCTATCAACCTAAGTTCCTAGCATAGACCAAGCCAGAGTATCAGAAAGCCTGTCCTCCTCCCTTCATATAAAGCTGAGGGTGTCGCACCTTCATAACACTCCCGGTCTACTTTTCCAAGGAGTAAGAAATTGATTTCCATGATCACTAGTTCAGTGCAGAGCTCTTGGTAATTCTGTCTCAAGGTCTCCAAAGCAGCCCAATGTTCACATTTTGTAGAGAATAATCCAATTCTATTGAGCTGGACAATATAATAGCTTCTTACCTTTCACCACAGGATGGCAGTGCAAGATTTTAGTTTTCTGCCTCTGGATTTGCACAGTGTGTACGTGTCTTGTGTGCATGTGGCAATGTAGTTAGACAGAAAATTAAAAACAGTGATGCTTTTTCCATTTTGAAAATAAAGATACAGTAGGCTCCTCTCAAATAGGGTTGGATTATAATATCCCTAATGGAACAGGGGGAAAGTGCTGCTTGCTGCTGCTGACTCTGAGATCCTGTCATGAAAAATCATGTCTCAGTAATGCATCTCAGTCCTGATTTTAGCTTCTGTGCAGACTATATAATTGATCAGTTTACAACTCTCTCTGTATAAAATGGTTCTTAGTAGAAGCAGAGACCCGAAATTACATTGTAAGGACTGTAGAGATTGTAGCTATTAAGTGCTTTTTGAGTTTGGGGGGTTGGGTTCCAAAATTATGTCCTCTATTTGTACAGTGAGTATGGCTACACTTGCACTTCAAAGCGCTGCCGCGGGAGCCTGACTCCCAGCGCTGCGGCGCTGTTTACACTGAGGCTTTACAGCGCTGTATGTTGCAGCGCTCAGGGGGAAGTTTTTTTCACACTCCTGAGCGCGAAAGTTGCAGCGCTGTAAAGTGCCAGTGTAGCCATGGCCTAAAGAGTATCTTTAGAAAACTTTCAACCCCAGGTTCCATTTATGTTGATTCTACTGATTTGTCATTGTACAAGCAACTTTCCGGCACTGCTGTTCACAGCTACTAGCCTCC
The DNA here is from genome assembly GCF_025201925.1 of Gopherus flavomarginatus. Taxonomy (NCBI): domain Eukaryota; kingdom Metazoa; phylum Chordata; order Testudines; family Testudinidae; genus Gopherus; species Gopherus flavomarginatus. Next base: position 193,516,244 of record NC_066618.1, read on the forward strand.
TGTTAACCTCTGGACACATTTAAAAAGTAATTTGCCTTCAGATTAGCATGCATTGCAGAAAACATCAGCTAGGGATACATTAATGCCAAGAGCAGTAACAGCTATATTGCTGAACATCGCTGTGAAATTTTACTGAAACAAATTATACCCATATAAACACCTTGATATGGGTATAACTGTCTCCATGCCAGAAGGTTGCACTGATTTATCTAAACCAATTTTTCTATTGATTTAATTCAATCAGTACAAGAACTGCATGTAGACAAGCCCCTAGAGTGGGAATGCAGTGTTGTCAATGCTTATGATTTTATTCATTTTTTATTGCAGTATTTTGTGTTTTTCTTAATGCTGTACAGAGAAAGGTAATTCCATTTAGCAAAGGATTACAATGCTTTGAAATTTGATTTAATTTAGAATCAAAATGAAACCAAAAATTTCAAACTTCTCCAAAAAAGGGAAAGCCCTGGCTTCTCTAACTCAGGGACAATCCACCTGGCTGGCTCAGGGCCATGGATGCTGGAAGCCTTGGGGACCCCGGCAACAGGGCCATCTGCCTAGCTGGCTGCTATGGAGTCACAGACCCTGGAATCCCTAAGATCCCCACATTAGGGGCAGTCCATCTGGCTGGCTGCTCTGGGAAGTTGTGGACCCTGGTGGCAGATTTCAAAAGCTTCCTGGGTTCCAAATGAATTTTGTAAAAACATTGTGCAGAACACTTTAATGAAGATGAATCAGTAAATCTGAATGAAAAACGGTTTTGTCAGAATTATTCTAACCTGCTCTAGTTTTTCTTAAAGCCCAACTCCTGTGATTGTGTGCGAATCTCCACTTTCATTTACAAACAGCAAGTTTCTAGCCCTCATGCTGCAGTGAACAGCTTAAAAATGTGAACTCTCAAGGCTCAAAAATGAGAAGGCAAATGAAAAAGAATTCAATACTTTTTATTTTTAAAATTTCACAGTATTTAAGCCAACCTTTTAATTTTTTTCAGGCTTGACTCATGATTTTTGAACTCCTGGGGCTGGCAAAAAGGGTGCTTTCCTTATGCATCATCCCAGCAGTGGAGGTCTGCTGAGGCATATTTGCTAACGGGCCTCAGATCTGAATGTAAAGGACTGGAGGCAGGGCATTCTCAGACCTTAACTATGGAACTCCCCTCTTCCCCCCACTGGGGGAAAAAAGCCTGATTTGGATTACACTCAGGACATAGGCATGGCTCATCTAATTACTCCAACTTTTGTTTCAGGCACATGGTTTGAGTTTTAATTACGATGTGAAGGGAGTTCTTCTAGTGGTAGCTATTTGTCAGTTTTGTTACTATATTTTTTGTTTTTAAATTGATGTACATGTGTCCAGAGATTCCAAATAACACATTAAACCAACTGAAAGATTAAACAAATAAAATGTATAGTGCAAGCAGCATTGCTGGCAGTATAACAAAGGCCTCACAAAACATAAAGACAGCTCTCACTTCGCACTCTAAAGGACAACTCCAGAGGGTCTCTGATATCTGTGACATGGTCCTGCTGCCTTCAGCTCCAGCCTGCATATAATGGGAAAGTATACTGCAGGACTTGAAAGGAGACAGATGCATTTTATAGTACACAGGATGCTGGATGCCAATCTTAGATTGGGCATTGGGGGAATTCAGCAAATATTAATAAAATTACTGGAATCTTTTATTTTCTCTCTGCAGGACAGCTACAAGTAAACTTCTTTTCTGTCTATAAAGAGGAGAATTTCACTTCAGGGCATCTCCCCATCCTTCACTCCTGGATTTGTAATAATTGGGTTTGTTTTCTTTCACAGACCAAGAACAACCACATCTTCAGCCTGAATTAATTTTATTTTGGATTATGTAATACAGCACAAAAGAACAAGAGCAAAGACCCTATGAGAGAGCACAGTGTGTGTGTTCGTCTGAAACAGACTGTGGTAGGTCTCAGAACTAAACGGCTGCTCTCTCTGTTAGAGGCAACACTCTTAGACATTTAAAGATACAGTACCCCAACAAATAAAGAAACCACAATTTCATAGCTACATACACCACATAGTGCACTCTACAATCCATAATGAGTAAAGCTTCCCAAATATGTTGATCCCCATATTATAGATTATTAGTATTTATATTTCAGTAGTGTCCAGAGGCCCTTATCAAGATTGAGGCTCCAATCTGCTTTGCACCATACAAACATATAAGAAGAGAGCATCCCTACCCCAGTCTAAAAGACAAAACCAGACAAAGGGAGAGGAACGGAGTATGACATAAGCAAAGTAACTACAGTGATGGCAGGCTCACATCAGATTTTCTCTGTATTTGTTTTTCATGTTTTAGTTTGACTTTTTGCCAAAGCACTTGGGGTTGAAGTAGAGGTGGGAAGGGATCGCTAGAGTGGACAAAGCGTTAAGGAGGTGAATGAGAGGAAGAAAGGGAACAGTGGAGGGTGAGAAACATGAAGTGCAGGCAGAGTGAAGCTGGCCAGGTGAGGTGTTGCAGTGGTGGGAGAGGTGCAGGATGAAGGGCACCAACAACACCCCCCCGATACCCCCAAATCTCCATAGATGAAGTTTCAGAATTGACTGAATCATGATACTATGAAGGTTCCTCCTGGCTGCTGCAGTTCCTTTTGTGAAGAGAGGTCAATGTCCAAGGTTGGTCTTTCTGGATTCAGTGAGAGAGCAGGGACACCTAAAAGGCCCTAACTTACCTACCCCTTGCACATTGGCTGGAGCTGGTTGTTTTGGGAACACTGAGTGTCTCTAAGGTGCCATGGGGCAGACTACAGAAATTCACTTCTTCAGATGCATAGAATGGAACACACAGGAGATATTTATACATACGGAGAACATGAAAAGTATTCAACTTTTCATGTTCTCTGTATATATAAATATCTCCTGTCTGTGTGTTCCATTCTATGCATCTGAAGAAGTGGGCTGTAGCCCACAAAAGCTTATGCTGAAATAAATTTGTTAGTCTCTAAGGTGCCACAAGTACTCCTGTTCTTTTTGCGGATACAGACTAACAGGGCTGCTACTCTGAAACCAGACATAGAACAGGCATTTGAGAAGGAAACGGCAGCACTGGAAGGGATTCATGAACCATTTTGGCAGAATTCAGTTGTACATATAAGCCAAGACATTTGTGGAGAGTGAACCATTAGAGCACTTGTCACAGTAAGGGGGTAATAAAAAGATAAGATCTTTGCATTGCAATTAAAAGAAAAAAAGAGTAACAGGATCAGATACTTTCACTAGACGATCCCTGTGAAGTTAAGGATTTTTCTTCAAGCAAGAGACAAATAATACCTTCTCCTTGCATTTTATCAAGTATTAACACACAGGCCTCTGAAAGTAAAAGGCAGTGAGAAAGCATATGAATTTCTACTGCAGGTTAGAAAAAATGTCTAGCTTATCATGTGACTCCCAGGAAAGATTGGTCAACCCATCACCCACAGAGGAGAGAAAACAAGCTATTAGGAGATTAGTATCAGGGGAAAGTTCAGGCCCAGATGACTTTTCTGATGGAGCTGTGTAAGAAAGTAGAGAAGCAACTGTTAGCTTCACTTCCCAGTCCCTAACCAGCTAAATCCTTTCAAAATACACTATACAACGTACATAGCTTCATTGGCAAGACCAGCTTCTGTGACAGACACGGCTTTCACAGAGGTTTTCTAAGCAACAAACAATGGAAAGAAAGTCGCAATTTAAATGACTTGGTGACAGCACACTGACATCATCAAATCTTTGAGTGATGTATGTATAAATGCAAGAGTTCTTAAAGCAAAAAAAAAAGTTTAGAATTTCTTTGTCTTGTCCACATTTTAATTTATAAATTGCTCCATAGTAATTAGAACGATGTCAAAGTGTTACTCACATAATAATGAATTTACACAGTGGGCCACATTCTGGTTCCCCTCTACAGTTGTTTTGCATCACTCAGGTAATATATTATAATATCTATGTGGGGCACGAATATTTGATAATGGGCTCTTCAATCTAACTGAGAAAGGTATAATATGATTCACTTTCTGGAAGTTGAAGATAGATAAATTCAGACTGGAAATAAGGCATGCATTTTCAACAGTGAGAGTAATTAACCACTGGAACAATTTACCAAGGGTTGTGATGGATTCTCCATCACTGACCATTTTTAAATTAAGACTGGATGTTTTTTCTAAAAGGTATGATCTAGGAATTATTTTGGGGAAGTTCTATGTCCTGTGTTATACAGGAGGTCAGACTAGTTTAGTGGTTTTCAACCTGCGGGTCCGCAGACTATGTCTAAGGGGGTCATGAAAGGTTGTTGTTACCATAGAACAGTGGTTTTCAACCCGTGGTCTGCAGATCTGTTGGGGTCCACAGATTTATGTCTAAGATTTCAAAAGGTTCTGCACCTCCATTTAAAATTTTTAGAGGCCCACAAATGAAAAACATTGAAAACTATTGGACTAGATCACAATGGTCTCTTATGACCTTGAAATCTGTGACTGTGAAAAAACAACAGGTATCTGAAAATCAAAACTGAAACATTTTTAGCTGAAAAACATAACATTTTGATGTGGATATGCCACTTTGGTGCCTCGGGGAGTTGTAAGTTCGATGGGCTCATGTCCCCACTCTCCTCTACAGGCCGGGCTCCTGAGCCTGACTTCATCTCCCATGATGCATTGCCTTTCCCCTCCAAGAGAGGAGACTCTGGTGCATCATGGAAGACAAAGTCAGGCTGGAAGCCTGACCTATACAGGAGAATAGGTGCATGAGGCACCGGAAGGACAACTCCCATGAGGCATTGCAGTGGCATTTCTGAATTGAAATATTTTAGTTTTCAGTTAAAATATTTCTGTTTTACCAAAAATAAAATTCTGACCAGATCTCATGTTCATCAATCTCTTAATCCCATGACATATCCTCCTGTATTTTTTTCCTTTGGCACTTCCCTAATAGCTTCATTATCTTCCCTGTCATTGGCTCATCTTTCTTCTTATGTACTGGTGTAGATCAGAAACATGTATGCAGGACTGTCCTTAGGATTTATGGGGCCCTACTCAGTATTATTAAACTGGTGCCCCTATGCCTGATGGCAGCCCGAGCTCGCAGCCCAGTGGGCGGGAGGGGGGAGGGAATGAGGCAGCAAAAGATAACAAGATGCCCGGCCCGCCTCAGGGTGGCAGAGAGTCATAGGTCCCCTCAGAGACCCCAGTACCCTCTCCCTCACGCAGAATGGACATGCAGAAGGTACCTAATTAAAAGCACTAAACTTGGGAATAAAACTTGGGTTTTTTGGTATGCCCTGAAGTTTGTCAGACATTTATTTGCAAAAACTTTGTAGTAAGGGTGAGTCAGCTGTCTTGCTGAATACAACATTAAATATTAGGAAATACATAATGCAGCTCTTTTCTGTTTTACATTTTCTTAATCAGTATTTCTAAGCTGATTTTATATTTTAAATGTACTCTTAAGCCTTCATAAAGTAATCATTCCAGATTACTACATATTTAAGTCACTGAAAGAAAGACATTATTTTAAATTAATCAGTCACAGAGGTTTAGTGTGTTCATAACAATGTTCATTGCTTTTAGAAAAAGAGAACATTAATTTACTTTGTGTGATCTCCATAACAATAGACATGTTTATGAAATTTCACCAACTTTAAAAAATATGTTTCCAAAGATTTTAGGCTTAACAAAGGATTTTATATTTACTACGGTACTGACTTTGCTGGCGGGTTCTCTTAAAAGTAGTTCATCAAATAGTTAGATGTAAAGAAAGGGAAACTCTTTGCCAGCTATCTGGAAGGAAAAGGGTGTTGTCTCTTTAAGGGCTCTCTTCAATGGGGGTGGGGGGAGAGGGAGTGAAGGGAGAAAGGGTGGGAAGGGAGAAAGGAAAGGACAGAAAGGACAGGAAGACTTTGGAAGCAAGTTTTTTTTTTACTGTAGTAGTTAAAATGTATATTTTAGATAAGGCTGGTCTTTAGAAGGATTTATTTTAAAAACTATATGTCTGAAGATCCAAGCATTTAAGGCTAAAGATGATTGTGCATCTAAAAATCTATGCAAGGATTTTTTAGAGATGTGATTTTATAATCTTCACCAACACACTAATGAAATATTGTTAAAGCAAATTTTAAACTACGGTCCTGTAGACTAATATTTTCTGAGTAAATATTACAGTAATGCACAACTGTTTTTGTCAGTAAATTCAGAAACTGACAGTATATACCAGGGGTTTGGCAAATAGCTTCATTACCCCTTGAATAGCTCTTTAGCAGTTTCAGTGTTGTGCTAATAGGTCTGGCAGGCTGGAACGCTTTTTCACTTTTAACTACTAGATCCCCTCCCCAGGAAGACTCACCAGGCTGTAGCAGCCAGCTGTGGGAGCCTGCAGGAAGGGTCAGAACAGGGATAGGAAAGCCAAGGAGGTGGACACTAAGTGGTGCCCCAAATTTTCAGGTGCCCTACGCAGCTGCATATGTTGTCTATGCCTAAGGACGGCCCTGTACGTATGTTTCCTTCAATCTGATTTTTTACGTCATGTAGGGTGACCAGACGTTCGGGACTGTCCCAATATTTAGCCGTTTGTCTCATGTCCCGGCAACACCCCCCACCCCAATGTGTCCCAATATTTTCTTCCTCTCATCTGGTCACCCTAACATCACCATTATTTTTCAAATATATAGCAGAAAAGGCTAAAGGGTTATTGTAGCTGTCATTTGTTTCAGTTCTAGAATCTAAACAGAAATTCATTACATCCGCTTATTTTTTATGTTACAAATGAAAGTTTAACTGTACTTGGCACTACATATATTGGCTAGTGAATAGATCTTCCACAATAAATATTTATGAGTTTAAATCTGCATGCAGCAGGCTGAATTTTAATGCCTACCTTCAAAAGTAGTTAAGCAGGCTCCCAAAACCATTGTAGATGTCTGTGTGAGAACTGATCTGTTATAAATTCTGTACATTTAATGTTCCAGATACAGATTCCTCACGTAGGTGGTGTACCTGCATGGTTTCTCATTCTAGTCTTTCACTGTGGTCTGTGAATCTGATGAAGTTATTCTCCTCATGCAGGAGACTTTCAAAATGGGCATAATCGACACTATCTGAAGTGGAGCTGGATGCCCCTATCTGAACCTCTGTCCTTTTGCAAAAGTAGATATTAAATGTTTTAACATATTTAAGTGATGCATATGTCTTACGGTTATTTTTTCAAAAATGGCACTAAGGGAAGAGTTTTGTAGCTGAAATTAAATAAAGTTGGATATAAAATGTACCCACAACTGCATCCTTTTAGATACCTAGACCAACATTTGCAAAAATTACTGCTTCAAAAGTTATTTTTCCTCCCTTGGTATCCTGCTGTTAATTGATTTATCTCGTTAGACTTACCTTACACTTGGTAAAGCAATCCCCATCCTTTCATGTATTTATTCCTGCTCCTGTATTTTGCACTTCATACATTTGATGAAGTGGGTTCTAGCCCACAAAAGCTTATGCCGAAATAAATTTGTTAGTCTCTAAGGTGCCACAAGGACTCCTCGTTTTTTTTGCTGATACAGACTAACACGGCTACCACTGAAACCTGTTACTGATTTTGGGTGCTCAACCTTAATATTGTACCAATTTTCATACATGCTGTGCATCCACAACTCTAGTTGCAGTGAATGGCAGCTGTAGATGTTCGGGACCTCTGAAAAATCAGGCCTAAGGAGGCCACTTTGGAAATTCTTTGTTCAAACTATCTGACAGTACCTAGGTGTCTATATGAGTGCAAATAGGGACACAAATATGCTTGCAGTTTTGCTTCAGCTGGATTTAAGCATGTCTTACATGCTTTCCTGACATGGGGACAGTGAGTAGTCCTGGTATTTTCAGTGGGATTATTCTCAGGCTCCAATTCATCAAAGCATTTAAGCATGTGCTTAATTTTAAGCATGTGCTTCAGTGCCATGGCAGTCAATGGAAATTAAGTAAGTGCTTTGTTAAGAACACACTTGTGTGCTTTGCTGAATCAAGGTTATTTATAGCACATAAAGTTAAGCTTGTGCATAAGTTTGTGCAGAATCAGGAGTGAAGTCACTAGGTTTACATGTGTGAGTTAGTAGGCCCTTGGTCATACAACACCTCTGAGAAATACCTAAGTATTAGCATACTTATTTTTACAGGGAAATCAAGGCACAAAGAACTTAAAATGACTAGCCAAGATCACACACAATCAGTGGCAAAGCAGGGAACAGAACCCCAGGGTATCTGGCTGCCAGCGTCCTTGTTCTAACCAGACTCCTTCCCTTGTGAGGCACATCAGAGAGCGAAGTGACAGATGGAAGCTGTAGCAAAAGTTTAAAAAAGACCACAAAAAAGTGATGATAAAGTATATAATTTAAATGAGTAATTTTTAAAAAGATATTTACTAAACCTGTAACATTAGTTTTTGTTAAAATGTCCCCTTACTTATTTTTGTTAAATATATTTGCTGCATATTCTCCCATTTTTACTCATAAAATATTTACTTTAAACTTTAGAAGCTTATTGAGTTTTTTCCTGTTCCTGGTTTATTATAACTGTTAGCACATGAAGAAGCTCTCTCAGACTTGACTCATCTGCTAGCTGTAAATATTCTGTACTAAATTAAGTACCAGATCAGTCAGATACCTTATACTCTGGAAATATAGCTCTAACCAATGCAAGTGGGATAGCTCAGGAAACTGTGCACTAATCATCAGCAAGACTTCAGTCCTGATGAGTAACAGGAAAGATTTGTCATTGTTTTCTACCATTAAAGAATTTACAGATGATCTCTCCTTTCAGGGACAATCAGGCACTGCATACTATTACACATAGGCACGTTTTCCTTAAAAATATGGAAAGGACACACTTTTGAATTTAAAAAAAAGGAGAAGCTTAGATCATGCTTATTTTTTCAGTTTGTTCTAAACATGCTGTTTCCCTTTTTTCTTTAAATAGTTTTTTATGTGGTTGGTGAAATGTTTTTGTAAGACACTCAGACCAGGAAAGTCCCTGATGCTTTTGAAATATCATTTTATTTAGATAGTTTTAATAACAAAAGAGGGGGGGCGGGAGAGAGAGAGAGAGAGAAAGAGATCAAATAAGCACACCAGCCAAGACCTGGCTACTGCTGAAGGTTTCTGAAAAGCAACAGGAAAGACACAACCACTAAACAAAGATTATTCTAGTGAACACTGTAAAGTGGCATGAGAACCTTAGGCCTCGCTGAGAATATTTCCGCCTAAAAATATTCTCCTTCTTAAGGAATATTGTAATGGTGAAGGCAATAGATTGACATCTCTGAAGATTGACATCTTTTGTCTAGCCACAGTACACGGACAGCATGGGCAGTGGTATGTGCAAGTCTCTCTGGACTGCCTCACTACTGTTCTTACACTTGCTCCAGATAGGCCAATGTAATGTCCTGGGCAAATCCCTGCCAAATTTTAGAAAGAACTTTGGAAGAGCCAGTGAAGAGACTGCTCCCAGGAAATCCATTGATAGTTATACCCTGAGCCTGTTACATGCGTGAAAAGGACTTCGGGATGTTAGGCAGTGGTAGGTGGATGCTCATACAGTACAAACAGGAGCAGTAAAATTCACAGTTGTTTTACCTTTCCACAGAGCCCTGACAGTGTTCAGAGAGTGTCCCTGGGAATTTAGAGCCATGGTCAAGATCTTTGCCTCTCTTGGCTTGTGAAAGCCACCACAGATGCATTATCCTGGTGAAGAATTCCACTTATAGTGCTTCCTTCAGGTAGGGCAAGATATCAGAGCAGTTGAAATACGCCAATTGTCAACCTCCACTTAAGAAATCATCACTTGATTCTGAGGACCTAATTATTGTCCAGTCTTACATTATCTTTTCTTGAGAAGGTGATCAGGAACGTGATATGTGAACAACTCCAGGAATATCTGGACTGAATGGGATTCATTGACCTCTTCCACTCTGTTTCCAGGCCACAGTACAGCACAGAGAGGCTGATAGTCGGGATGAAATTGTCTGAGAGCCAGCTTTCCATAAAAGCAACGTCAGATCTATCAAGCTGCTTTTGATATCATTGACCACAAAGTATTGATGAACTGACTGCATCAATTAACTGGGTTGGACTAGAGTTCTTATCATTGCTTCAAAGGAGGTTTCACTCAGTGATGTTGAGTAATAAATCATTTACCCCAAGAGCCTTTCCTGTATACAGTAGTGGTTGGTTTTGTGATCTTTGTTTATTATGCATATAAATCCACACAAAGAGCTGATTCAGTGTCATGGCCTGAGTTAATATCAGAACATTAATGGTACCCAGAATTGTATTATCATCCTCCTGACTCCAGCAATTCTATTTAAGTGCCATTATGTTGCCTAGCTGAGACTACAGATTGGATCTAAAGAAGCTGAACTCAACCCTGAAAAATCAGAGAAACTGCTTGTGGTCAGGAAGAACATGTCCAAAGGCTATCGCCTGTACGGTGGCAACCCTCTCTATAGAAGTGATTTGTCTCAAGGAAGTAAATATGATTCACAATGTGAGAGGTGGTTTTTGTTTGTTTGTTTAACTGTGTGTTGAACATGGAAGCCCATGTTTTATCTGTGGTCAGAAGTGACTTTTTTCAACTCTAGACATCTTGGAACATACAACTTTTATTCCAGGCATGTGTCTCACCATAGTGGTGCTCACCCATTATTAATGCAAGCTAGATTGCAGTCATGAATTTGTAGATAGTAGCTAATGCAGAATGTGGCAGTATGACTACTCCAGGATATTTGTTCTGAGTCAGAGATGCTGGCAGTGATTGGCAAGCTGCCAGTGGGGGCACATCAAGACCAGTGTAGTATTAAAGCTTAAAACAATATAGGACCAATCTGTGATATTATCTACCAACCTATCTCTGGCTGTGGCACTTGAGATAAGCTGGGTTGAAACTCTGGGCCATTGTATGATGTCATTTTCAGAAGATACGTACCAGAGCATTCTCCATCAAGGTCCAGTGATTAGTGCTGTCCTCAATTTACTTCCAAAAGCTGCTCCTTTCTTCTTTGCTTCCTTTCTCCTTTGTTTGTATGAGGCTCAAGATAGGGGTTTATTTATGGTTGCTGTAGTGTTAGGTTATTGGGAATTTTTTTAACATGCTTGGGTATTATGGTAATTAAGGTTGTATAAGCACCTAGACAGATAAAAGAGATTTATGCCAGCTCTAGGATCTATTTACTGGGTCATGCTGCTTTTTAAAGAATTCTTAGTTTTAATTATATTTGGGTTAGGTTTTCAGATGCCTTAAGAAATGAATACCTCCAACACTAATTGGAACTAACTGTCTCTTTGTTGTCTCTGTTACAACTAAGATGCACACAAGCATCATAGCATGTGTTCCATATGCAACACTGAGGCCTTGGCTACACTGGCGCTTTACAGCGCTGCAACTTTCTCGCTCAGGGGTATGAAAAAACACACCCCTGAGCGCAGCAAGTTACAGCGCTGTAAAGCGTCAGGGGAAACAGTGCCCCAGCGCTGGGAGTGCGGCTCCCGGGGCTGCAAGCTAATCCCTACGGGGAGGTGGAGTACGTGCAGCACTGGGAGAGCTCTCTCCCAGCGCTGGCGCTGTGACCACACTTGCACTTCAAAGCGCTGCCGCGGGAGCGCTCCCGCGGCAATGCTGTACGGCTGCAAGTGTAGCTGTACCCTGAAAAAGTGTGGACTTCTCACAGGCCAGCTACCTCATATGTACAAAGCTATGCCACAAAATTGAAAGGTCCCTTTATTTAATATTAAAAGGTATAAACTAATCTGTCGAGGCATTTATTTAATGCTCATCACCATGGCATCTGAGCAGGGCAGTGAATCACATTTCAAATCTTCCTCTGCCTGTCACTCAGATTCCATGTTGTGTCGTGTCTCGGGCTAAACCAGAAATGGATTCAGCTGGCAAAACTGCAGCCCAGCAATGACTTCTTAGGATATGTTTACGGTGCAAATAAATACCTGTAACACCAAGTCTCAGAGCCTGGGTTAACTGACTTGAGTTCAGAGGGCTTGGACTGCAGGGCTAAATATAGCAGTATCAACATTCCAGCTTGGGTTGGAGCCTGGGCTCTGAGACCCCTCCATCCCCCTTTTCAAGTTTCAGAGTCTTGGCTCCAGCCTGAGTGGGAATATCTGCCCTGCTATTTTTAACCCTGAGCCCTGTGAGCTTGAGTCTGAGACTTGGTGCCATAGGCTTTTCTCTGCAGTGTAGACATAACCTTTGGGGCTTTTTACAAGCAGGCTGTGAAACAGAGTCTTGATATTTTGTTTTCTAGGGTTTCTTCTAATGCAAACTGTTGCCTCCTTCAGTGTGTAAATTAAATCCATCTCCTGTAGTTCAGCCTCTTTCTTAGGGCATGTCTACACTTATCTCCGGAACGATTGATCCAGCAGGGGGCAATTTATCACGGCTAGTGAAGATGCAATAAATCAACAGCCGAGCACTCTCCTGTCGACTCCGGTACTCCACTGGAGTGAGAAGTGTACGCAGAGTCAACGGGGGAGCATCAGCAGTCGACCTAACACAATGAAGACACCACGGTAAGTAGCTCTAGGTAGGTTGACTTCAGCTATGCTATTTTTGTAGTTGAAGTTGCGTAACTTAGACTGAATTTCCTCCTAGCCTCCCTAAAGAGTGTAGACGAGGCCTTAGTGTGGCTCAAATTAGCATTTGGCTGAACATGTAACACTGTCAGTTTTCTACAAAGCCTTTGCCATGGGCAAACAACAATTTTAAAGCAGTTGGTGTGTAACCCAGATACCTGCATGCAAACTACAAACCTGACTGAACATTTGAGTCACTGCATTTTTCTGAAAAGAGCTTTTTTAAAAAGAACAACACAAAAAACAACCCCCCCCATTTTCACAGCTGGCTGCTCCAGCCTCTGTGTTCTGATAACTGAGAGCATTCCATTGGAATGCAGGCAATTCAAAAAGACTGTAGTGAGTTCTCAGCATAAGGCAGCAAGAGGTGTATTTTGCTTCATGTACATCACATAGTAATGATGGGGATAAAACAAAGATTCTTCCCTATGAATCAGTCTTCTGGGAAGTTTTCTAAAGCATTTCAAGGTACTGCAAAATTCTTGCATTCTAGCCTTAAAAATCTATGAAGTCTGACCTCCTCTAACACAGGCCAGAGAACTTCACCCAGCGGTTCCTGCACAGAACCTAATAACTTGTGGTTGAACTAGAATATTTCACTGGACATTTAGAATACAATCCACTGTCCCCAGTGCCTACAGATCTCCAGACATCAGCAGGGCAGCGGATCATGTATCAAATCCCTCTGCCATTCAGCTCTGGATATTTGAAGGAGTTTCCAGATCTGAACTTTTCCTGTGTATGGCTATGCTCAGGTAAAAGCTTGAGTGACATCTGTGCATATGCTGACTATTCAAGACGCTTTGCTCCAGCTGGCAAGCACAGACCTAATGTTTTAGTTCCTTCTCACCTCACTGTCCACAGAATGTCCACCTTAAATGAGACTAATATTATTTGAAGTACATATATTTGTACTGACAGACCAATTAAGACCAAAAGGTTGTTACACAATGAATTATCCAGACGTTTTCCATGAAATGAAACAAATGAAACATAGGACTGTGATTATGTAACTCCTCTGTTGAACCATCAGACAAGTTATGTTCACTGTCACCAGGAGGTGACGTTAAAAAACAAAGCAGTAGTCACTGCTGTATTGTGTTCTGTTGCAGTGACGACAGGTAGTCCTTAGGAAGTCTGAAGGTTTGACACAGTATGAATGTGTACCAAAAGCTTCTCTGAATTACCCAAACACTGGGGCACACAATAGGTCCTAAATCCCTTCATTAGACCCCTCCTTTCCCTACCTGTGTTGTCTTCTTGAGGGAATGCTCCACTCTCTCTTATACCCCTGACAAGAGCTGATGTAAGAAGCTCAAAGAAGAAACCATCTGTAGAGCACACAGGTTTAAATGGTTGTACAAGATCCAGGAACTATGCTACATATTCTTGAGTGCCAGCTACTGGCATCATATCTATTTACATATATACAGGCACAGACCACTCTCGTAAAAACCCTCACTCCCCTTTTCCTGGAGAGGCCCAGGAGTCTACTGTCCTATAGCACTGGGTCATATAAGGGCTGGATGTCCTTTTCTCCTTAATCCAGCCTTGCTAATCTCCATTGGATGCCTGGCCTGCCTGCTTTTCTCCTCTATCTTTCATTTCACTCACTTTAGGAGGCAAGTAGCCCTCTCTGCTGATGTGATGTAAGGGAGCTCTGCGTGACATTTTGATGATCTTCTTGCTTTGAAATGTAAAAGGCAGTCTGGGGTATATGCGCCAGACTCCACTTCAGTATTGTGAAATCCTAGACCATGTGAGGGTAGCAGTTGTTTAATATGAGTTTCTGAATGTCTTTCCACTGAAAAGCGAGTCTTGTTAGTGAGTGCTGGTGGAAGAAACATGAGCGCAATTTCCTGAAGTTTTGTATTAGACATGTGGGAGCAGCGTTGTACTTTTCATAAACTGCCAACCTGATTTCATAAGGTCTTGGGGAATGTAGACTCCAGGGACGGTCAACAGCCAGCTTGCAATTCTGGATTGCTAATGTCTTATATGTGACCTTTATTTAGCAGCTCTTATTGTATATGGGAATATGCATCTGCCATCAATCCATATTTTAGGGGGCTGTTTAAGCAACAGTTCTTCTTCTTAGCCAGGCCCTTCATTTCAGCAGATTTTGAGACAGTATCAGCAGCTCAGTGAACTAAAAATGCTCATTTTTGGCTAGCTCACTTCCCATTTTGGGCATCCACTAGGGCCAGCCCAAACCCTTCCATTGCATCCTAACTTTGATTAAAATGCATGGTGCTTCTGTTTTTAAATATACTCTAGAACTGAAAACATTCACACTCATTTCAGTTTCATGCTATTTAAAACCCTATGGAAGAAAAAAAATGACAGTGAAAATTTCCAAACTGGCCAGGGAGTGCCTCTATTGGCCTAATTATAAGAATCACCTGAACTGATCAAAAATAAAAATACTTATCACTTATTTAGTGCTTCCATACACTCAGGGTTTTATAAACACTAACCAGTTACTTAATACTCTCAGCATCTTTGTCAGATAGGTTAGTAGATAAGCAAGTATAATTATTCCCATTTTACAGATTGGGTGAACTGAGGCAGATTGAGTGACTTTCTAAAAGCCACATATCAAATATGTAGTAGAGACCAACTTCTAGTCCTATGATTAATACACTTCATCACATTGCTGCTTCTGGAAGCTGCCTCCTTCGCTGCCCCCTGCACTGAGAACATGGCTAGGATGTTCTGCCACTATTGTTAAGCAGCCAGAAAGGATCATGCTCATATCTTGTTGCCTTATCTCTACCAAGGGTGTGAGATGATAACAGGTGAGCAAAAGACATTGACGAACCAAGGTTTCATTGGAGTTCCTGCTTTTATTTGACCGAGTAGTACCTAAGTAAAGTACTAGTCAGAATGAGTAAAGATAGCAGAATCTAACCCTAAAGCATTATATAAGAAAATAAAATCATTGGCAAAATCCTTTATTAATAAAAAGGATACATCATATCTAGAGCTGTCATTTAAAAAAAAATAAGCACACTATTAAACAATCATAGAATACCATTTATTTAAATATATTTGGATGTTTCCTACATTTTCACGTATATTGATTTCAGTTACAACACAGAATACACAATGTACAGTGCTTACTTTATATTTATTTTTTATTACAAATATTTGCACTGTAAAAAACAAGAGAAATAGTATGTTTCAATTCATCTCATACAAGTTCTTTAATGCAATCACTTTATCATGAAAGTTGAACTGACAAATGTAGAATTATGTAAAAAATAATAACTGAACATAAGAACATACGAACGGCCGTACCGGGTCAGACCAAAGGTCCATCTAGCCCAGTATCTGTCTACCGACAGTGGCCAATGCCAGGTGCCCCAGAGCGAGTGAACCTAACAGGCAATGATCAAGTGATCTCTCTCCTCCATCCATCTCCATCCTCTGATGAACAGAGGCTAGGGACACCATTCTTTACCCATCCTGGCTAATAGCCATTTATGGACTTAGCCACCATGAATTTATCCAGTTCCCTTTTAAACACTGTTATAGTCCTAGCCTTCACAACCTCCTCAGGTAAGGAGTTCCACAAGTTGACTGTGCGCTGCGTGAAGAAAAACTTCCTTTTATTTGTTTTAAACCTGCTGCCTATTAATTTCATTTGGTGACCCCTAGTTCTTGTATTATGGGAATAAGTAAATAACTTTTCCTTATCCACTTTCTCAACATCACTCATGATTTTATATACCTCTATCATATCCTCCCTTAGTGTCCTCTTTTCCAAGCTGAAGAGTCCTAGCCTCTTTAATCTTTCCTCGTATGGGACACTCTCCAAACCCCTAATCATTTTAGTTGCCCTTTTCTGAACCTTTTCTAGTGCTAGAATATCTTTTTTGAGGTGAGGAGACCACACCTGTACACAGTATTTGAGATGTGGGCATACTATGGATTTATATAAGGGCAATAATATATTCTCAGTCTTATTCTCTATTCCCTTTTTAATGATTCCTAACATCCTGTTTGCTTTTTTGACGGCCTCTGCACACTGCGTGGACATCTTCAGAGAGCTATCCACGATGACTCCAAGATCTTTTTCCTGACTCGTTGTAGCTAAATTTGCCCCCATCATATTATATGTATAGTTGGGGTTATTTTTTCCAACTGCATTCAAAAATAAAACAATGTAAAACTTTAAGGCCTACAACTCCACTCACTCCTACTTCTTGTTCAGCCAGTCGCTCAGACAAGCAAGTCTTTTTACATTTGCAGGAGATAATGCTGCCGGCTTCTTGTTTATAATGTCATCTGAAAGTGAGAACAGGCATATGCATGGCATTGTTATAGCCACTGTCACAAGGTATTTACCTGCCAGATGCGCTAAAGATTCATATGTCCCTTCATGCTTCAACAATCATTCCAGGGGACATGCATCCATGCTGACAACGGAGTCTGCTCAATAACCATCCAAAGCAGTGCAGACTGATGCATGTTCATTTTCATCATCTATGTCAGATGCCACCTACAGAAGGTTGATTTTTTTTTTTTTTGGTGGTTCAGGTTCTATAGTTTCTGCATCAGATTGTTGCTCTTTTAAGACTTCTGAAAGCATGTTCCACACCTCATCCCTCTCAGATTTTGGAAGGCAATTCAGAGTCTTATCTTTGGGTGTAGTGCTGTAGCTATCTTTAGAAATCTGATACTAGAACCTTCTTTGTGTTTTGTCAAATCTGCAAATTTGCATCCGAGACTGCCATAACACAAAATATATGGCAGAATGCGGGTAAAACCATGGAGCAGGAGACATACAATTCTCCTCCAAGGAGTTCAGTCACAAATTTAATTAACAATTTATTTTTTTAACAAGCAGCATCAGCATGGAAGCATGTCCTCTGGAATGGTGGTCGAAGCATGAAGAGGCATATGAATGTTTAGCATATCTGGCACGCAAATACCTTGCAACGCCGGCTATAGAAGTGCCACGTGAACACCCTTTCTCACTTTCAGGTGACATTGTAAATAAGAAGCAGCATGGGCGGCAGGTAGGGAAGGCTGTGCCTCCCCAAACAGCCAGGCATGGCCCTGCTCACACTCTGCCCCAGGGTCCCGCTTTGGTGGCGCTGCTGGGCTCCAGGGGCTGGGGCAACACCACTTGCCTTCCTGGGGCTGGGGAGGCTGCAACAACGGCACCACACGCTCTCCCTCCTGGTGCTTCAGGGCTGGGGAACGCAGGCACTAGCCTGCCTAGGGTGGGGGCTGGCAGTCATGGTGGGGGGGGACTTGTAGAAGGGGAGGGGCCTCAGGTGAAGGGGCCTCAGGTGGAAGGGTAGGAACACCTGGTCAAAAAGGGAGCCTGGTGGCTCCAGACAGCAGCGCTGATTGGACTGTTAAAAGTCCAGTCAGTGGTGCTACCTGGCTAAGACAGGCTAGTCCCTATCTATTCTGTGCTCTGGAAGGGCCAGCAGGTCTGGCTCCTGGGCAGTGGGGCCACAGGACTCCCCGCACTGCCCCCGCCCCGAGCACCGGCTCTGCACTTCCATTGGCCGGCAGGGCTGTGCCTGTGAGTGAGATCAGTGTGCAGAGCCACCTGTGTGCCTCCCCATAGGAGCCGGACCTGCTACTGGCCTCTTCCGGGGTGCAGTGCAGTCCACGCTGCCAGGATAGACAGGAAGCCTGCCTTTGCACCCCCGCTGCACCGCTGACCGGGAGCCGCCAGGGGTAAGCCCACACCCCAACCCCATGCCCCAATCCCCTGCCCCAACCCTGAGCCCCCCAAAACCCAGAGCCCTCTCCTGCATCCCAAACCCCTCATCCCTTGCCCCATCCCAGAGCCTGCATCCCCAGATGGAGCTCTCACCCCCTCCCACATCCCAACTCCCTGCCCCAGCCCAGAGACTCCTCCCAACCCTGAACCTCTCATCCCCTGCCCCACTCCAGAGCCCTCACCCCCTCCCACACCCCAACCCCCTGCCTCAACCCACAGCCCCCTCCCACATTCCAAATCCCTTGGCCCCACCCCTCATCCTGGAACCTTCTTCTGCACCCCAAACCCCTCATCCCCAGCCCCATCTCAGAGCCTGCACCTACAGATGGAGCCCTCATCCCCTCCCACACACCATCTCCCTGCCCCAGTCTGGAGCCCCGTCTCACACCCTGAACCCCTCATTTCTGGCTCCACCCCAGGACTTGCACCCCCAGTTAGAGCCCTCACCCCCTCCCACATCCTAACCCTCTGCCCTAACCCAGTGAAAGTGAGTGACAGTGGGGAAGAGCGAGCCACTGAGGGTGGGGGAATGTAGTGAGTGGGGGTTGGGGCCTCAGGAGGAGGTGGGGCTAGGGTGTTCAGTTTTGTGTGATTAGAAAGTTGGCAACCCTAAGGAAGGGGCGGGGCTGGCAACTAGCCTCCTGGAGTCAGTGATTCACATGCCGCCCATGAGAAGCGGGCAGCATTAGCTCTCGTAAATGTAAACAAACTTGTTTGTCTTAGTGATTGGCTGAACAAGAAGTAGGACTGAGTGGACTTGTAGGCTCTAAAATTTTATATTGTTTTTGAGTGGAGTTAAGTAACAAAAATATCTACATTTGTAAGTTGCACTTTCACTATAAAGAGATTGCACTACAGTACTCGTATGAGGTGAATTGAAAAATACTATTTCTTTTGTTTGTCATTTTTACAGTACAAATATTTGCAATCAAAAGTAATATAAAGTGAGCATTGTACCCTTTGTATTCTGTGTTGCAATTGAAATCAATATATTTGAAAATGTAGAAAAACATCCAAAATATTTAATACATTTCAATTGGTATTTTATTGTTTAACAGTGCAATTAAAATTGTGATTAATCCTGATAAATTTTTTTAATCCTGATTAATTTTTTTTGAGTTAATCACGTGAGTTAACTGTGATTAAATCAACAGCCCTAATCATGTCTTGTTCATTGTTTCTGAACACAGTGCAAGTTTGAGTAAATGGAGCTGGATAAGACTATGTGTTCGACGTGCACAAGTGTCTAAAGAACTGTATTATATGGGAATTTAACATCATTAACCACACAAAATATATGATTATACCATTTGTTTAGGATGGGCCAAATCAATGTCTGATGAATTTTGCCCCATGCATTCAATTCCCCTGTTTTATTAATTAGTCCCAGAGCTAAATATTTTTCCACTGTTCTGTCTACCGCAGTTGAAACCGCAAGATATTCATTAATTTTAATGCAACACAGCAAATTGCTTCCTACAATTTAAATATTCATTTATCTTGTAAGAGTCAGAGAGTTTTGAAGACTATGGGAGTTATGCCAACATTAGTAGGGCATCACAGTCCAGGCAAAATTGTACATAACACAAGATGTGCATTTCTATACACAAACTTGACTTTTCTACTGCAATTAGCATCATATAAAGTTCATTTGAGTGGGCTTATCACATTTTCTAAATTCATGTTCTGACAAATTGGAACAATGATATCAATTTGTTGTGCAGACACAAAACAAAATCTCTTTGCAGGCATCCAGATAATCACCCTTTCAATAGGAAAGATAAACCAGTAATTCAGTAACTGTCCCGAACAGAAACTATTTCTTTGTCACTGGATTGAAGGGAAAGGCAAAATACTGTATTAAGTATTAGCAGCTTGCCACAACTGATCTGCTCGTTTAAGAAAAATGAAATGTTGTTCCATCGCTTAAAGATCTTAATGTTAATTCAGCTTGGAGCACTGCCAGGCAGCAGTCACATGAGATGTAGTTCATAAGCCATGTATGCAATTTTCTTTTCTTGTCTAGAATTTCTGGCCCAACTGGAACGAAAAATACACTTATTACAAAACGCAGTCCCGTCAAATTAAACAAAAGTTTCCATACCCTACCCCAAACTGGTGAATATTTACTGGAACATAATGTGCAAGCTTCCATGCCAAAAAACCCAACCTGTCTGCTCTGGTAGCCTCTCTCTGACAGTGGCCAATCCTGGACACTTTAAAGGATGGTGTGAAACCTCTATAAAACACCTGTGTAACTGTGCAGTATAACAGGGACCCAATGTCTTATCTAGCTGGTGATCAGTATATATCCTTAAGCATAAGAACTGGTCAACTTTGGATCGGCTTTGGGGAAAAAACATTGCCCAAGTTTACAATTTCAATTTATTTTTGAACAGACAAGTAAATTATTATTTTTTTCATTTTTGAGTAGCATAGTAAATCATGGACAAATAGACCTACGTCCAGGATGGTAAATTTACAGGACAAAATTGCAAGATGCTTTAATCTTAGCTAGTGTAATTACAGTTGCTAATCTTGTTCATACAAATGTCTAATCCTTTTTTAAAAAGATAAATCGTACCAAGATTATATATGGGCCCAATCAGCAAAGTTTGGGTCTGGATCCTCACTTACAAAATTGTTGTCAGTGGGGGAAGTGGTGGTTTAACTATGGCAATTAATTTAGCCATAGTTCTGAGGTGTTTGGATATGGGGTTTTAGATTGGGGCCATCCCTCATCAAGAAATGTGACTCAAGAACACATTGCACCAGCAACTTTCATGGTTTAGCTACAGATTGTATAAGGAAGTATTTAATTCAAACCATATTAACATCTATTTTCTTTTACTTTCACAGAATGTGCTTTTATTCTTGTGTGTCATAACTATAAAGGGAAGGGAACAGCCCTCCTGTGTACAATACTATAAAATCCCTCCTGGCCAGAGACACCAAAATCCTTTTACTTGTAAAGGGTTAAGAAGCTCAGGTAACCTGGCTGACACCTGACCCAAAGTGGGAGGGATGGGCAAGGATGTTTCTAGCTAGAAGCAAAGGGATCCCCTTGGTCCCTCTGCCTTTGATTGAGACCCCCTTTGAAAGAATATGGGCAGACATAGTTGGACCCCTAGAAAAACTGCACAGGGCATCAGTATATACTGGTGATCATAGACTATGCAACCAGGTATCTGGAGTCCATTCCTCTCTGCTCCGAAAAAGGGAAAGCTAGAGCTCTAGAGGTCTTGAAGCTTTTCTCATGCATAGGGTTTCCGTGTGAAATATTAACGGACCAAGGGACTAACTTCACTTCCCAACTGATGCAGGAATTATGCTACCATCTGAAGGTCCAGTCCCCGAAGACCTCAGTGTACCATCTGCAGACTGACTGTCTAGTAAGACAGTTTAAAAAGACCTCAAAGGGGATGTTGAAATGCTTTATCAGTGACAAACCCAAGTAGTGGGACCAGCTATTCCCTATTTGCCATAAGGAATGTCCTACAAACCTCTACAAGGTTATCCCCATTTGAGTTGCTTTGTGGTTGCCAACTGCAGGGCATCTCGGACCTGCAGCGAGAAGGGTGGGAAGAACAAGATGTGGGAGCCTTAAGCACAACCCAATATATTGTGCAGTTTAGAGAGCAACTCAGAAATATAAGGAGAATTTGAGGAAGGCCCAGTGCACTCTGGAAAAAAATTATAATAAAGGGGCATGGCTATGAAACTTTCAGCCAAGTGATCATGTTTTTCTACTACTGCTCTCAGCTGAGTCTAAATTAATGACCTGATGGCAGGGTCTATTCTAAGTGGGCAGGCAAGTAAGGCCCATGGACTATGAGATCAATCTACCAGGGAAGAGGAAGGAAACCAACATCTACCACATGAACCTTCTCAAACCTTGGAGGGCGCAGAACCCAAACTGGGGCCCCGGATGTCAAGCAGCAAAGCTCCAGCAAGAATACAAGGGGCTGAAGGGCTTTCCATTGCACGAAAGAAACAACTCCTCCAACTAATTTGGGACTTTGCCATGGTGTTTTCCAACTGCCCAGGGAGAACGTGGTTGGTCCAGCATCACCTAGAGATTACTGTAGTCCAGGTAGTCCAAGTGAACCCTATACCCTTACCAGGAAGGATGTGTGAGATGGTCCGAGAGGAAGTACGAGCAATGCTGGAGATGAGGGTGATTATAGAATCTGAACTTGAATGGAGGAGCCCCATAGTTCTTGATCCAGATGCTACTGTTCAATTAAGCATCGACTTCAGGAAGGTCAATGCCATCATGAAATTTGATGCCTACCCAATGCCAAGGGTGGACATGTTATTAGAATGGCTGGGACCAGTGAAGCACCTAAGCACTATTGACCTGACAAAAGGTTACTGGCAGATCTCCTTATTCCCTACCGTGCAAAAGAAAATGGCTTTCTCCACCCCTTTTCGGGCACTTCTGATTTAAGACTCTGCCTTTTGGCTTCCATGGAGGCGCTGCTACCTTCAACAGCTTATGAATAAGATCCTCACCCGCCACCATCAATATGCTGCAGCCTACCCTGACGACATTGTCATCTACAATCCCACCTGGGAAAATCACTTACAGCATTTAAGGGAGGCATTAAAAGCCCTACAGGAGACAGGACTTACAACCAACCAGGCAAAACGTAAGGTGGCTGTGAGCGAAATTACCTATTTGGGGTACTGTGTAGGAGGTGGCCTGGTGAAGCTGGTGGTCAATAAGGTGCAGGCCTTCATGGCATGTCCTGTCCCCCAGACAAAAAGGCAAGTCAGATTTTTTTTGGCCTGGCAGGATATTACTGGTGGTTTATTCCCGGTGTTGCCTCAATCGCAGCCCCACTTATGGACCTCACAAAAGACAACTACTCTAAGATCCATAGGGATGGGAAGTGCAAGGAAGCATTCAGAGAACTGAAAACATGACTATGCCAGGAACCCATGCTCTTCAGTCCCAATTTCTGTCAGGAATTCATGCTATGCACAGATGCCCTGGACATCGGGCTAGGTGCCGTCCTTTCACAAGACTTCAAAGGGGAAGAACACCTGGTCCTTTACCTAAGTAGAAAGCTATTCCCTAGGGAAAAGTCATACTCCATTATTGAAAAGGAGGCATTACTTATCAAATGGGTGGTAGATGCCTTCAGGGTTGGGTACCTGTTGGGTAGCCCCTTTTCCCTGATCATGCACCACTATGCTATATCCAGACCATGAGGGATATGAACCCTCATATAATGAGATGGTTTGTTGCACTACAACCTTATAGTTTCTGAGTACACCGGGCGGGAAAGGATCACACTAATGCAGCTTTCTTTTCATAGGAGACTGTGAATGGAGACAACTCAACCCCGAATGGTCTTCCCATCTTGAGCAGTGGGGTACGTGAAGGGACACACACTCACCCTGGTGTGAAGGAGGCTAATAAGCTCCTCTGGGCCTGTTCCCGCTAACAAGACACACCTGCAAGGCTTGCTTAGTCTGGAGAGGAAGAAGCTTAAAAGGGGGAAACTTACCACAGGAACGGGCGGTGAACAGGAGGAAGGATGCTCTGCCCATGGACTGCTGGCAACAGAGAGAATCCAGCAGAGAGAATCCAACAGAGAGAATCTGGATCCAGAGAATCCAGAGGTGCTCCAGGCAGCGTGGTAAGGGGGCAGAGAGCGGGGGAGCGGTTTTGATAGAGGGCAGGGGAGTTCGGAGTGGTGGTCAGGGAGCAGGGCTGTAGATGTTGGTTGAAAAGAGGGAAACAGGGGGTTGAATGGAGGCAGAGGTCCCAGGGTGCAGTCAGGAAGGGGAGGGGGGTTGGATGGACCAGCAGGGGGCAGTCAGAGGCAGGGGTTCTGGGGACAGTCAGGGGACAGGGAGAAGGGGTGGTTGGATGGGGCAGGGGTCCCGGGAGGGCTGTCAGGAATGAGAGTAGGGGTTGGATGGGGTGGTGGGGGTCCAGGGTAAGTCAGGGGACAGGGAGTGTGTGTGTGTGGATAGGGCAGGAGTCCCAGAGGGGCCATCAGGGAACAGGAGGGGTTGCATGGGGCAGGAGTCCGGGAGAGGGCAGATAGGATGTGGGGGCTGGGCCACGACCTCCTTCCCTAACCAGTCCCAGGGCTGGCGCTTCCACTATGCAATCCTAGGCGGTCGCCTAGGGCGGCAGGATTTGAGGGAGTGGCATTTTGCCGCCGTCGGCCGAAATTCGGTGGCGGGAGGTCCTTCCACTCCAGATCTTCGGCGGAAATTCAGCCACGGGTCCTTCACTCACTCCAGGACCCGCCCTTGAAGTGCCCTGAAGACGCGGAGTGGAAGGACCCCTACTGCTGAATGCTCAGAGGAGGAACGCTGCTGCCTGAGGTGGCAAAAACCACGGCGCCGCTGCTGACCAGCCCTCCATACAATTTACAAAACCCGATGTGGCCCTCAGGCTAAAAAATTTGCTTGCCTCTTTGTTAAACAATAGTCATAATACTTTTTACACATTTGCTCATACAAGGGGCAATGTGAGTATGTTCAGGACATGCTTTAAGTGAAAAAAACTAGCATTTATTCATCATTTTGTATTCCCGCCTAGCAGTCCAGATAGATAGGTACTCACACATGTGCCCAAATTCACTAAATATGGCATAAGCCAGGAGTCGGCAATCTTTCAGAAGTGGTGTGCCGAGTCTTCATTTATTCACTCCAATTTAAGGTTTTGCATGCCAGTAATACATTTTAATGTTTTTAGAAGTTCTCTTTCTATAAGTCTATAATATATAACTAAACTATTGTTGTATATAAAGTAAACAAGGTTTTAAAAATGTTTTAAAAGCTTCATCTAAAATTAAATTAAAATGCAGAGCCCTCCTGGGCCAGTGGCCAGGACCCGGGCACTCAGAGTGCCACTGAAAATCAGATCACGTGATGCCTTTGGCACATGTGCCATAGGTTGCCTATCCCTGGCATAAGCTGTTTTTCCAGAGTTAGAGGATAACGCTGTGATATTTTAAAAAATGCCATGTTTGCAGCTTTCCCATCAAAACAATGTGTACTATTAGTAGCTATGTCATCAAAAACCATCTTGACACCAAATCCCGCTGTGGATTTCCTTTCTATTTTATTGTATTGATCTACTTAATATTTTCCACATTATGTATAACCAGACTAAAACACTGCCTGTTTGTAAGCAGACTCTCCATTACAAAAACTATGATCAGATATTGCTAAGTACCTCCCCCAGTCCCTAATTTTTGTCAGAACATCTTTCACAGTTATAGCGGCCACCGTCTCATAAATAAAAGGCTTGTGACTTCAGCTTTTACTTGGCTATGCAATAGTCCAATGAGATTAATCGGGTGAGTAAAGAATGCAGAATCAGGCCAAAAACCTTGTTGCTTCCTTTATAAAACTGCAGAATTGTGAAGTAGCAAGGATACATGGTGATGTAGATCTGGGCAATAATTTGTGCAAAATAAAAAAAAAAATTGGCCAAAAAATGGAGATTCAGGTTGACAAAAAAATTAGTGAATTTACCAAATAGTTTCAGTCAAAGCAAAAATTCCAAAAAAATTTACAATATTTCCTTTTGACATTTTTCAAATGAAATGTTTTGATTTTTCAACTACAAACACCTTTTCATTTAAAATGTTACAGAGGTTTTATATAATAAAAGGGTTAGAGAAGCTCCAAAATAAATCAAAATATTTCATTTTCAGATGAAGACCCAAAATGAAATTTGTCAATTTTTTAGTTTGCCAAAAGGGTAAAAAATAAATAAATGAGGGTGGGGGGGGTTGATCCCAAATAATTTTTTTTTTCTGATTTTCTAGGTTGGCCCTGAACTGAAAATTCAGTTATCCATAGGGCTCTAGTTCTGAATGCTTGTAATTCCCACTAAGGTCAATTGTGTCTGAGGGTATTTAGCATCTTTGCAGGTTTAGGCATTTGGGTACAATCTATTTGCACAGTAACTAGTGTAAATGTGCCTGTGCAAAAATACCAGACTAAGCTTCACAAATCTGATTGAGCGGAAAACATCTCTTCCAAAAAGCACAGTCTTTAACTGCAAACACAGCAAGGTTTCTGTAGCTGCTGACCCCAGTACTGTTTTGCCATTGGCAAAACTGTGAATTTTCTTAACGTCGGACTAGAACGTAATTTTGTTTTACAGAAATATTTCCTTATTTTTGTAGCTACAGAAACTCCTTTTTGTTTTTTTAGAAACAAGCCAAGAATTAGAGACAAGGCCACAAAATATTTTATTACAAAACCACCAAAACATGATTTCACACCAGTTTAGCTGGCAGTGAGAATTTTTCACACAGCCGTACCATGTACTGACACTCTCCCGGCGAAGCTTAGCTACATTACCTTTGGCTGCGACTTAAGACTATTTTGGAAGTTTCAAAAGCAGCTAGGGAAAGTAATTGTCACTTGTATTCATATAAACAATATCACTATATTAAAAAAGTGAAAAATAGCTTTGCCTCCACTTCAGATGGCGTTGACAATAAAAGTCCGCTTATACCAAGGTCTTTGGGGACACATGAAGCTTTCTGATCAATGAGGATTTGGTTGAGAAAGAGATGGTTTTCAGACTTTATAAAGGAGGCTCTGGGTTTCCACCTCCAGAGCACAATGAAGTGAAAGCTAGGTCATTCTAGAGCCAAACTTTGTGGCTCACACCCATTTATACTCTTGTGTTTGGATGTGGGAATGGATGCGCTGAACTGCATGTTGTTTTCCACCTCAAATTACAAGGAACCTGAATTAAGGTCTGTCTGTTTCAGTAGAAAGAAGTGGAAGAGAGTTCTGGATGTTTAGGTTCCTATTCGGCGAAGCGCTTAAGTATATGCTAAAATTTAAGCATGAGCTTAAGTCTCATTGCAGACAATGAAATTGAAAATCACATGCTTAAGTGCTTTGCTGAATAGAGATGTTTGCTGAATCAAGCAAAGAGCACTTAAGTGAGTAATCCTGTTATAGTTAATATTAAGCATGTACTTAAATGCTTTGTTTACTAAGGATGGATTTATTCTGCGTTTCAAATTCAGCATTTACTTAAGTGCTTTGCTCAACAAAGTGAGCAGTATGAGTGTCATGGAACACTTGATTAAGATAGGGCAACCATTTTCTAGACAGTCTAGCTGTTATTGACAACTTTAAGGTTTAATGCACTTTAACTCATTGTCAGCTCTCACTCCAGAACGGCACTACACGGATTCCTGTAAAGAGCAAATATAGTCAATACTCTGCATATGATAAAGCTGACAAGAAAACCAAGAGGATTTTTAACAGTCTCAGGACAGACCCTCAGCTAGCATAATTCCATTCAATTCACTTCAGTTGAGCCATGACAATTAACACCAGCTGAGGATCTGTCCCACATCTTTACACTGGTACAGACAAACTCCTGATTTGCATGTCAAACAGAGATCACTGACCCCCCACTTGGAAAGGCAACTCCTATCTTTTCATAGACTGTAAACATACACTTGTCTGCTGTATTTTCCACTCCATGCAGCTGATGAAGTGAGTTCTAGCCCACGAAAGCTTATGCCCAAATAAATTTGTCAGTCTCTAAGGGTATGTCTACACTACAGGATTATTCCGATTTTACATAAACTGGTTTTTGTAAAACAGATTGTATAAAGTCGAGTGCACGCGGCCACAGGCCACACTAAGCACATTAATTCGGCGGTGTGCGTCCATGTACTGAGGCTAGCGTCGATTTCCAGAGCGTTGCACTGTGGGTAGCTATCCCGTAGCTATCCCATAGTGCTCACAGTCTCCCTCGCCCATTGGAATTCTGGGTTGAGATCTCAAAGCATGATGGTGCAAAAACAGTGTCGCGGGTGATTCTGGGTAAATGTCGTCACTCATTCCTTCCTCCGTGAAAGCAACGGCAGACAATCATTTCACGCCCTTTTTCCTTGGATTGCCCTGGCAGACGCCATAGCATGGCAACCATGGAGCCCATTTTGCCTTTTGTCACTGTCACCATATGTGTACTGGATGCCGCTGACAGAGGCGGTACTGCAGCGATACACAGCAGCATTCATTTGCCTTTGCAAGATAGCAGAGACAGTTATCAATCATTCTGTACTGTCTGCCATGCCATTGTAAATTGGCAATGAGATGATGGTTATCAGTTGTTCTGTACTGTCTGCTACTGTCATGGGTGCTCCTGGCTGACCTTCGCTGAGGTCGGCCGGGGTGCAAAGACAAAAATGAGAATGACTCCCCGGGTCATTCCCTCCTTTATGTTGTATCTAAAAATAGAGTCAGTCCTGCCTAGAATATGGGGCAAGTGTACTAGAGAACCAGTGTACCAGAGAGCACAGCCGCTCCATGTCAGATCCCACAGAAATGATGAGCTGCATGCCATTCTAGGGGGTGCCCCTACAACAACCCCACCTGTTGCTTCCCTCCTCCCCCAACCCTCCTGGGCTACCATTGCAGTATCCCCCCCCCATTTGTGTGATGAAGTAATAAAGAGTGCAGGAATAAGAAACACTGACTTTTTAGTGAGATAAAATGAGGGGGAGGCAGCCTCCATCTGCTATGATAGCCCAGGCAGGACATTAAATGGTGGGAGGGAGAGAAGCCCAGCATCCCGCTGCTATGATAGTCCAGGCAGTACAGAATCTTTTCTTTAGACACGAAAGGGCGGGGGGCTGATGGAGCTCAGCCCCCAGATGCTATGATGAAGACGGTTATCAGCCATTCTGTACCATCTGCCGGGAATGACCAGGAATCATTCCTATTTTTACCTAGGCGCCCCTGGCCGACCTCACCTGAGGCCAGCCAGGAGCACTCACGGGATGACGACGAGGACGGCTACCAGTCCTTCTGCACTGTACCGTCTGCCACCGGGAAGGGGAGGGGAGAGGATGCTGCTGTTCAGTGCCGCAGCACCGCGTCTACCAGCAGCATGCAGTAGAAATACGGTGACATTGAATAAAGTCAAGAAACTATTTTTTCCCCTTTTCTTTCACAGGGGTAGAGGGGGCGTAAATTGACGAGATATACCCTGAACCACCCCAGACAATGTCTTTGACCCTACAGGCATTGGGAGCTCAGCCAAGAATGCAAATGCTTTTCGGAGACTGTGGGGACTGTGGAATAGCTGGAGTCCTTGGTACCCCCTCCCTCCCTCCATGAGCGTCCATTTGATTCTTTGGCTTTCCGTTAAGCTTGTCACATAGCACTGTGCTGTGGACTCTGTATCATAGCCTGGAGATTTTTTTCAAATGCTTTGGCATTTCGTCTTCTGTAATGGAGCTGTGATAGAACAGATTTGTCTCCCCATGCAGCGATCAGATCCAGTATCTCCCGTATGGTCCATGCTGGAGCTCTTTTTGGATCTGGGACTGCATCGCCACCCATGCTGATTAGAGCTCCACGCTGGCCAAACAGGAAATGAAATTCAAAAGTTTGCGGGGCTTTTCTTGTCTACCTGGCCAGTGCATCTGAGTTCAGATTGCTTTCCAGAGTGGTCACAGTGATGCACTGTGGGATACTGCTCGGAGGCCAATACCATCGATTTGCGGCCACAATAACCTTAGTCCGACATGGCAATACCGATTTCAGCACTACTCTTCTCGTCGGGGAGGAGTACAGAAACCGGTTTAAAGAGCCCTTTATATCGATATTAAGGGCCTCGTTGTGTGGATGGGTGCAGGGTTAAATTGGTTTAACGCTGCTAAATTCAGTTTAAATGCATAGTGTAGACCAGGCCTAAGGCAGCGGTGGGCAAACTACAGCCCTCTGGACCATCTTGCCCGGCCCTTCAGCTCCCGGCTGGGGAGGCTAGCCCCCATCTCCTCCCCTGCTGTTCTCACTTCCCCACAGCCATACTGCCATGTGTCAGCACTCTGGACGACAGGGCAGTGCGGCAGCATGTCTGGCTCCAGCTGGGTGGCGTGGCTGTCAGACATGTTGCTCTGAGCGGCATGGTAAGGGGGCTGGGGCTGTGGGGTTGGATAAGGGGCAGGGGATCTGGAGGGCAGTCAGAGGACAGGGAGCAGGGGAGTTGGATGGGGCAGAGGTTCGAGGTGGTGGCGGATAAGTGTGGGAGTCCCGGGGGGGCTGTCAGGGTGTGAGGGTGTGGACAGAGGTCGGGGCAGTCAGGGAGCAGGGGAGGATTGGATGGTCATGGGAGTCTCAGGGGGGCTGTCAGGGTGTGTGGTTGTGGATAGGGGTTGGGGCAGTCAGAGGACAGGGAGAACGGGGCAGCTGGTTGGGGTGGGGGTCCCGGGAGGGGGCGGTCGGGGACAAGGAGCAGGGGGTGGTGAATGGGTCAGGAGTTCGGAGGGGGGCAGTCAGGGGGTGGGAAGTGGAAGAAGTCTGATAGGGGTGGGGCCAGGCTGTCTGGGGAGGCACAGACTTCCCTGCCCAGCCCTCCATACAGTTTTGCAAACCCGATGTGGCCCTCAGGCCAGAAAGTTTGCCCACCTCTGCTCTAAGGTGCCACAAGAATGCCTCATTTTTTTTTAAGAGATCACAATATTTCTCTTAGATGCATTAAAAGCACAAAAGGTCACAGCAGTAGCATCTCCATATCTCTTCCCTGATTTTCTCACTCACTCCTTTTCTTTTTCCCAATATGACTGCAATAAATCACCTAGCACACTGGAGCTCAATCTTGCAATGTGCTGAGCGCACTGGCAGTGATGCAGAAAAGCCTGTGAATCATCCCATTAACTTCAATGGGTCAGCTCATGAGCTTAAAGTTAAGCACTTGCTTACATCCTTTGCTGGATTGGGGCCAGACTGCTCAGAGTCTTGCAGGATTGTGCCCATATTTCTCAGCCAAGATTAAATGACACTTCTACATTAATAATGGTCCGAATATAGCTGTACAAATAACAGATTTTCAGTTCAATGGCAATTCTGAAAAAATAAAAAAAAGTTTTGGACTGACCTGAAATTGAAATGTTTTGAAATTGTCAGCAAATAATAAAAGAAAATCATTTGTTTCAATTTTGTGCATTTTTAATTTTTAAATTTAATTTTTTTTCAAAATTGAATGAAATTTAAAAAAAAGTGGTTACTTATTGGAAAATCAAAATATTTTGTTTCAAAAATGTTGAAAGAAAATGTTGCACATTTTTTGGAAATTTTAGAGGGGGATTTTTAGATAGAAACAATTTGGCAAATCTGATGCAAATTCATGAAAAAATTAGGTATTTCTGAATCTGCATCTTTCATCAAATTACTTTTGGCTGAGAAATTCTGCCTAGCTCTAGTCCTGAACCAACTCCCCCTGAACAAATCTAAACTTTAGGGAATACTGGATCTGGGTCCAAACATTACACTTTGTGGGCACATCTGATCACAAGTAGTCATGGAACCATACAAGATTCCATGTCCACTCATTTTTATTAGAAATATCTGCCTCATCTGTGTGACTATTAATTTACCTTTTCCTTGTGCTTTATGTTTCATTACATTTCTCTTGCCTTCAATCACTCTTATTTCACTTTTGGACATGTCTGACACTGTGCATTTTATTAGAGATCAGTTATGAGGAAAAAAATTGCCAGGACATATTTTATTAATCCTGTTCCCTTTTGTGTGTTTTACAATATCATTAAATGTAGAGCAAAAGCAAACTATTAGACTATATTGTACAGCTGAATAATACAACTTAGGGAAAAATTAAAAAGGGCAGAATTTGGAGATAATCTTTGATGTGGTTTCAAATATTACAACACACAAACGTTTGAAGCTGAGCTCCTCAATGCAAACTTCAGCAGAAACTTTTGTGTTTGCATTAAGCAACCACTAGGGGCCCTACACGTTCTTCAGCATGAACTTCTTTTGGTACCTATATAATAAATTGCTGAGTTACAATTCTATAAAAGAGCAATAGGGAAAGTGCTGCTCTTTAAGTTACTGCAAACTATTATACTTTAGTGTGAACACAAGTCTTCATCTGGCCCCTTTTCATTTTGAGAAAGGTGTGTGTGTTAACGATACTTTCTGATGCTTTCTCAGTGACCCTTCTTGCTAACAACTGACAAGTTGAACAGATAGAAAACCAATAACTTTACAGATGAAGGAAAGCGAGACATAATTGGTGCACAGAGGTAAACATCAGCAATAAACACTTTTACCTGCAAGCTATGAGACACATATACATAATAGA
The DNA here is from genome assembly GCF_025201925.1 of Gopherus flavomarginatus. NCBI lineage: Eukaryota > Metazoa > Chordata > Testudines > Testudinidae > Gopherus > Gopherus flavomarginatus. Next base: position 193,548,743 of record NC_066618.1, read on the forward strand.
GAGAGTGTGTGTGTGTGTGTGTGTGTGTGTGTGCGCGCGCACGCACAAGTGAGTAAGAACATGTACACAAGATGGTTCAGCAGAAAAGTTATCAGAATGAGTTTGGGATCCCGCAAACAGCTCAAGATCAGAGACGCCACAGGTAGTCTACGCAGCGAGGGCCAATTAAACCCCTCATCATGTGTTCTGTCTGTGAAACACAGTTAGCAGAAAAATATTTGAAGTATTAGTTTGTTGTATCATTCCATCTACAAACTCGGGTGCCTCTGTCACCATGAGACCAATTATTCAGAGTTCAGAGGGAGAAAAAAATATCTAATAATTCTTTTAGAAACCTCTATTCTTTACATAATGTTATGATTTTAAGGTCTGCTAACTTAAGATCTTTCAGGGACCTTCCCAGAGGAATGAAGTTCCATTTTTAGCAGCACTGTTTGCTGGTTAGTGGACCTTAAATCTTTCACTTTTCCAAGTCTGAATCTTGCCCATCCTAAGCCTTGGCCAGTAATTTTGTGAGGGAAATTTCCACATTTGAGAGAAAGAAGGAAACATTTTTTGTGGCAGGAGATTTTAAAAAATGGCATCTGTTTGATGCTGTTCAGTGGTTTGGATTGTTAGAAGTAGTCCTGTAGGAGATAGATTAATGGGCAAAGTGCAAGTGAGGCATTCAGTGGTGCATGGTGAATGCAATTTATCACATGGCTATCACCGCCACATTATGTGGCTGGAAGATTAGATAGATGGATAGATATTCAATACAGTCAGAAAACGGTCTCATCCATTCTCTTATACGTTTCTGATCTGCTAATACTAAATAAAAACACTTTTAGGCCACTTTACAAATTCAGGAAGTATAGGTTGTTCATATACATTCATTTGAGTACAAAAGAACCTACAACTCTCAAACTATTCTCAGTGGTAAATAGTACTGAACCATGTTTTAACTGCATGACTTCTACTAAAAACAATGGGAAGCAAGTCCCTTATTAAAAACATTTTATTTTTTATTACAAGAATAGCCCAAAATACTGCAGTATCACTATTCTAAGTGCTCATGTTTTGTGTCAGTGTAGATCAGTATTTTATAAAGGAGAAGCTAGAACCCGTGAATTTTGGAAAAATATTGTATGATAAAAAATATTACACCTAGATTCTGAATATTGATAAGTTGTATGTGAAAAAGGGGCTTTTCTTTCTGATGTAAGATACCAAAAACTGTTTAAGGGGATGGAATATCACATCTTACTCAAGTTAGGCATAATTTGTTCTTTCTCTGTTCAGGTTTTTGTTTTGATAAAGCAGGGTAGAAACAAAGCACGGAACAAACAGAGGTTGCCACTTTAAAAAAAATCACAGATAAGAAATGAAAATAGTAATTGCCACATGAAATTCCAAGATCTGTCATAACTTAAAAAATATGTTTGTCTCTTTAATGGGGCAGATACCAGCAATTTCCAGTGTGAAAGGTTGAAAACCCCCAAACATTTCAGATAGGTGCACTCTCAATTTGGAGATTGATATTAAAACATTTTAACAAGATAATTATTTTATGGAGCCTGCGATGGGGTCTGCTTACCCTGCACTAACCCAGACAGGGTTGAGCCCATGGTATTGGCAGCGGATGTCTCACCTCCTTGGCAAGACTGGGCATGCTCCAAGTGCTCTAGTAGTATAAAGGGAGAGAGCCCAGCTCATTCTAGGTGGGAGGCTGCAGGGGAAGGACCTGCCTGGAAAGTGCCTGTGGAGGGCCAGCCACAGCCTCTGACTGCACCGGGAATCAAAGCTGTCCACGGCCCGCCTGCACCCCGGCGACTGGAGGAAACCCTGGAGATGACTGGCCCTGCCGAACACAGAGGACCTGACATCTCATGGGAAACCCCAACACAGACTCTGGTAGGAAGTGACCCAGGAAGGGTGACAGAGTGGTATTTCTGGCCTGGGGAAACTCATCTTGTTTCAGTAGGACCCCTGGTTAAGTCAGTGGCAAGCTGCTATGCCACTTTTAGGGCCCTGGGTCAGGGCCTGGTAGAGTCAGGTGTCCCTGCGCCCCCCTACTGGGGTTGCCACACCCCATAGGGGGTGCCCCAATGCTATAGACTCTGGCCACTAGGCAATGCTGCCCTGCACCCAAGGGTGGCACTATAGACTCTAGCTGCTAGGCCACACTGCTCTGCACTGAAGGGTGGCTTCATAGACTGTGACCAATAGGCCATGCAGCCCTGACCCTAGGGGCATGGACCATCACAGAGCCCCTTCAGGCAACAGATCTCAAAGTGTTTGAAAGGTAAATATAACTATATCCATTAAAAAACAAAGATGGAGAAACTGAGGCTTACATAATTTAAGTGATTTGCCCAAGATCACACAACAAATGAGAAGCAGAGCTGGGACTGGAACCTAGATCCACTGATTTTCAAGCCCATATCTTCTCTAGTGGACTAGGCTGTCTTTCCTGTCCATGCACTCATAGGATTTTATCCTATTGCTGCAGCTAATGCACTTTGTCCATTTTTCTTCTAAACATAGAATGTTGTCCTTCAAATCATCATGATAGTAAATGAATCCTAAGGATTGCTGTATAAAATCAAAAGCACTTCACAAAATTGTCACTTCAAATATTGTTTCTTTGATTTGTACCACCCCCCACCCCATGTACAACTTCTTAAGGGTGTGCCAGATTTTTCATCTAATCCAATGTCCTAACCTTAGCAGTGGCCAATACCAATAGCAAGAGCAATGCTAGAAATACACAGGATATTCTAAGCTGCACAAGTGAGAGGAAAGAAGTCTGGGTGATGCAGGCAAGTCATTTAACCTTTCTGTGCCTGTTTCCTCATCTGTAAAGTAGCAATAGAATGACCTGTCTTCCACACAGGGCTGCTGTGAAGCTAGGCCCTTTAATGCTTAGAAAACACTTGGAGATCTTTGGATGGAAAAAGTGCCATAGTGATACAAAAGTAACATCGTGTTGCACGGGGGGTGGGAGGTGCAATTACTCCTTGACCCTTGAAATGCAAACAAAACCAAATGAAAGACTGGCTACTGAACCAACACATCCATGTTTCAGAAACACAGCACACACTGAAAATATCACAGTCATAGCCTTCCTTACAGATTGGCTAGTTCCTAATTTGTAAAACACTCTGGAACACGCTGTTGATGAGTAATGCATTTTATGGGTATACTGGAAACATGCAGCTCTACCTCACACCTCATTATGTACCCAGAGTGGACATCAGTTAGCATTACCACACAAAGCACAGTTTGTGGTGCCATATTACTTAACTCTAGAAATGACCCACTCACAAAGAATTCCATTCAAAATTTTAAGTTCCTAGATTATCAATCAGCTAGAATCTAATTTTGAGGCTGGGGGGGTAGTGGTGGGTGGGTTGTATTTTGTATCGCTCTTTATTTAAAGAGGGAGAAGAGGACATTACCAGGGTTGGTTTAGCACCAGAATTGTGAGACGCCAGTAAGAAGTCTGCTAATCTACTAAAGAGAAAACACCCATAGTTGTTCTCTTTTGACAAACTCTTGACTAGCAATGCATGATTCATGATATGTTGTGATGCCTAATGACACTTGAACTTGCTGCTGTCCTCAATAGAACATTTGTAAACAAGGTTATGTCAGTGTGAATTTTCCTGAGTAAACAGTTTACTCAATTATAAAAAGTGGACTGCTTCTTTCAGAATAGAAAAAAAAGCAAAGGAGATTTAGTTTCTGTCCTATATACTCTAGACTGCTGGGGAACAAGACTGAGCTCGCCCTCTTTTTTGCCCTCACCAAACTGATCTGTTAAAACGTTCTGCTGGAAAGCTGCTGAGATACATGATTTAACAATGTTGTTTTACCCCCACTAGGGAAGTCTCTTATCTGCATTACAGGTCACAACAATTCTTTGAAAAGTAAATATGCACTGTGTGTTCAAGTTGTGAGAAAACATCTAACAATTTTTCAGTGGGCTATCAAGATGATTCAGAATCTAAGTGATAATGAAATGACCTCATAACTTTGTGCTGTTGAGATATGACAGGACAGTCATGTAAATCAAATTGTTCTCCTATCTCATGGGAAAATAATGGCTATTTTATTCTAACTGGGGAGAAATCTTGTTATTAATGTTCAAAATAAATACCAGTCTATGAAGGGTAACGTATCTCCAGCTATACGGTTTAGTACAGAAGTTGCAGACACAGAGAATCCTTCCTTTAGTGCCTCTAACCTTGTAGGTGGTCTTTTCTACAGATATAATGATGGGTTTGTCAAAGTGGTTTATGACATTTGTCTATGCCGCTGTTTGCTCCTTCAGCCTGGGGTCAGCTCTACTCTCTAGCACACTGTGGTTATTCTTAATGCTTACTCAGTGATCTCACAAACCAAGATTGTATATTTCTTCCTTTATATTTTATTTTGTTCTATCTTAGGGTTTTCTATAGCACTCATCACCAGAGTATTTATACTTCTGTAGTGTATTTGTCTGTAAAACATGAGCTGAGTGAGCTTCCACCATTAACCATCTACGTTCTGGCCTACAATAAAAATATGTATATTGACATGACTATGCTCTACCTATTTTCCCCAGTTCCCTGTGCATTGACTGCCTGATCCATCTCCTATTAAACTAAATGTGAAGACTCACACAGAGTTTAATGGGAGTTGGATCAAGCACACATTGTCTAACATTGGGATAGATAGTGCACGTGTGTACAGGCAGATGAGAGGGCCCAGGAAGCCCTCTTCCACACTCCCTCTTCCGTCTCTTTGCAGGGAGCAGCATTAATACTGAGCACGGGGAGGGGAGAGAGAGAAGCATATTCTGCACTAGGCTGAGGCACTAGGGTCTCCTCCCAGCATCCCAGAGGACATTCTGCCCACCTCATCATAGTGCAGGCAAAATGCTGCTGGGATTTGAGATTCCCCTTCCTTCTGAAGTGGAAGCAGCAGGTCAAATCATGACTGAGTCCTTAAACTTTGGGGGCAGAGATTTCCTCTTCTCATACTCATTTTGCTAATGATAAGTCGTATTGATTACTACTTGTCACACTGGGGTTGAGAAAAAGGATGATGATTTGTTTAATATTTATTTCTATATATTGTTATATTTAATTTTATAAAAAATGATAGTGACTGTAAAAGTTTTATCAGAACAATGAAGTCTTGGAATACCTGCCTGGGTTGCTCTATTGCTACTTAGTTTAAATTCTGACCCTAAGCAGCAAAGCTCTTTTTAGGGAGTTAGTGGGAGAAGGGGAATGTTGGAATTAACTTTAGGTTTTTTTGTTTTGTTTTTGTTGGTTTGTTTGTTTTTACACAATCCTGCAGCCTTTTTGCTGGCAAATCTTCCAATCAAGTTAATGGGAGTTTTGACTGTGTAAAGACTACAGGATAAGGTCTATTCTAGACATATTCATGTTAGGAGTAGTATAAACTTTGTGGTAACACACACATTGTCGGCCTAATCCTGTATTTCATACTCCCATTGAATCAAAAGAATGAGAATTTTGCCCACATATGAAGTGCAGGGCAGGCCATAAGAAGTTACCCAAATGATCATTTCCCTCACATCTTTAGAAGAAACAACATTTGATTAGTGGTAGTCACAAGACCAATACAATTTTAAAATAGGAGATGAAAATGCAACCATTTTGGTGGCATTTTCCACAGTATGGTTATGTTTAACCGCCACCTGTGTGTGTCATGAACTTAAACAAATGACACTGAAGTAGCTAGCACAGAGCAAAGTACATCAAAGAGCAAAATTCTGAGTTGTTAAAATTTCCAGGAAGTGTCTTTGACTTGATTCATATTTTAATCAGGGTCCCAAGTAGACAGAAGGAATTTTGGTGAATTTATGGCAGAAGACAAATATTTAACCAATGAAAAACCTAAAAGATGCTTTTTTTTTTTTTTAAAGGTGTTCTGATTTGTTACTGAAGTCTCAGAAAAGTCATGAGCAGACAAAACAAGCATGGACATGCCGCCCTATGTATCTAAATCTTAATATGTATGGCTGAGACAGGTACTTGTGAGATATTGGTCCTTGACTAGACAGTCAACAGGATTTTTTTAAACTAATCTTCACTTGACTGAGTGACTCACCTGACACTTGCTAGTAGCCAACAAAGCATAGTTCTGTCACAGAACTTGTTCATTCCCCGTGTTCCTCCCCCAGTGCAGGACATTGCTGCACTCCAGTGATCTCCAGCCAGATGAATGGTGATTAGGCCACTGTTCCTATTGGTGTACCTTAGAGCAATCTTTAGGCAGCTCTAATTTCTGCTGGCAGCCAAGCCAGAACTCGGTCAGCTGCAGGATCAAGGGAGTACAAAGGTGATTTAGAGCCTCTCTGTCCATTCCCCCTGTCTATCTTGCCTTCAACATATCTCAACTGGACCCAGGGATCTGCCCCAAAATCTTATGTTTTGGTTCAGAAAGGAAGAGAAGTAGAAAGAGTGACAATCAGCTTCAGCACAACAGGTTATGAGGCACAGGGTTGAGTCTGTGTGTGCATGCTTGTTTACTGCTGTAGTTCCTATAGGCATTATTGGGGTACTACACTTTTTGGAAAACCAGCACAGCTGCTACGGTTTGTGGCTGCTGAACGTAATTTTTAATCTCTCTCCTTTTTAGCCCCATTCTCCCGCATAGATTATTCCCACATGCAGGGGGAGTGGAAACTCAAAAAGTTTTAACTCAGAATTTTCTTGTAATTCTTCCATCAGGAGAGGTATGAATGAGGTTTGCTCTCAGTCCCCAGAAGAAACAGGGAATTTGGACCCTCCAAGCTCTTGGATCTCATGACATTTATTGGACAGGGCTTCCATATTCAGGTAACTTGCTTCTGTACTGCTGCCAATTTTCCCTTACCCCTTACTAGCCACTTGCCAACTCTTCAATGTTGATACCCACCCCTTCCTCAAGCACTCTCAGATCTGGAACACTGTAGAGAAGCTAATGAGGGGCTTCCATAGCCTAGCAGGGAGAAGGGAGGGAGCACTCATGCTCTCTCTGCCTTCCCTACCCCCCTACATCAGGGGTCCATAGGCACAGCATCCCGTCTATATATGGAAGTATGCTGGAATAGGACTAACACACCAGATTCAGACGTGGCTCTTGGACACCAAAAAGATCGATGGTGCTCCACACCTGGCTCAGCTCATTATTGAATTTTGGGCCAGGCTCAAAACTCAGATCCAGATCCATATTCTGAACAGTTCTAGTGCATTATTATTGGACTAGTTTGAGCCTCTAGGCAATAAGGTCATACGGATAATAATTCACACACAACACAGACACACACACATAGGGCACAGCAGGTGAGACAGAGCCACACAGCACTGTAACATTATAGTCTTAGGGCTCTGAGTCTATAACCTTCCGAGAGCTAGCTTAGCTAAAGTCAATGGGTATTATTTTATTTTGGTCTAGGGAGATCTTATTCAAAACAACAGCAACAAAACCCAACCAAGGAAAGGAGTGTTATGCCACCTATCAACACACAGGGCAATGGTCAATGGCAGAGGTTCTTATGAATGATTTATGAAAGCATTATACATCACCCAAAACGCTCTATTACATTTGTACAGTACTCCCACCAGTGAACTGGCTTGAGGTGGAAAAAATGAAGGGTTAGAGCCTGGCGTGTTTGCTACTTCCCTTCTTTAGGAATGCATGTGGCCAAAATTACCAGCCAGTAGAGACTGAAAGAGGCATCACAAAGGAAAGGCAAGGAGAGGAACCATAGAGAAAGGAGAAGGCTGTATTACCCCAAACCCTCAGCTATCATGCAACTACAGCTGGGCTAGGGTGTGAAAATGGCAGTCAGTTTCTTTCATGAAGGCCTGCTTTCCTTCCTTCCTTCCTAAATCCATGGCCCCTGGCACAGCTGATCATAGGCCACCTGTGAATACACAGCCAGCTGCCACTATGGATCTGATAAGTGGGGAACAGGAAGGTAAAGGGCAGAGTGGGCAGCCTATGGCAAAGGACAAGAGAAACAGACTGGTGAGCCATTGGAAAGAAAGGGTATGGGTCACCAGGAAATGGATGAGGTGCAGTAGATGAGAAGGTGATATGGGTTAGGAAGGATAATTGGCTGGATGAGTCTTTGATGTTGTATATGGGGGCCCAACTGAAGTTGTCCAATCAAATATTGTTATCCCTGGCTGTGTTGCTAAAACTGTTGGCCTCACTGTGTACTACTCCAACTTTCAGATACTTTTGGTCCACGGAGACACTCAGTCTTGTTACTTCATTTTAGTTCATTGTCTCTTTTAATAAGTTATGCCTCACCAGGAGAGTCTGCAGACACACACTCTATAACATTATTGGGCTTGGGTCTCTCAGCTTCTGTGTTATAGTCATGTGTGATGTACTAATGCCTATTTTTTAGCTATTCCCATATCCTGATATTGCTGCTGTGCTCTGCTCTAAAAGAGCTGTGTGCATCTCTGTCATTACTCCCACCACTACCCAATGCAGGATGCAGACATCCATAATTAGAAATAAATTAGTTCTCTTCTCCTGTCTGTCTGCTCTTGCGTCATAGCTGCTGCAACTTTCCCTTCCCTTCCCTTCCCTTCATGGTTCATATTTTGACTCAATCATTTCTATTCTTTTCTTCTCAAATCTGAATCCTAATATCTCAAAGTATTTACCCACAAACAAGGGCTCTGAATCCGAATCCAGCTATTAGCTTAATCACCAATCCCTAGGGCGCTGTACTTGTATGAGGATATAGACTCAGATCAGTTCACATGCAGTTCCCATAACATTAACAGGGTTTGCATTACACACTTTTGATGGCAGAACACAGACTATGGTTTGCAAATATTGAGACTTCTCTGGTTCCCATTGAAGACAATGGCAAAATATCTTCCAATTTCAGTGGCTGCAGGATCAGGTCCCTAATAACTGTTGAACTCTGCATACCTAGCATGTGTCCGTGATGTGATCTGGTGGTCCTGCAGTCTTATTCTGGACAGTTGGAAAACACTTTATTTTAACAGTCCAATAGCACCCCATAATCTCATCAAGGCCTATTCATCAGGATTGCTCCAGGGGTCAGTTGGAAAACATTTAACATGGAAAAACCCCTTTCCTTCTGTACACTCTTCGTATGCAATACATTAAACTTATCACCCCACCGAGGAGAACTATGCTCCAGATGAGATTGACTCCTGGGACTGCCAGTCCCTGCTCAACGGAAGTTTAGCCACATAAACTACCATGGAGACTAAATTACCTGTTATCCTCAGAGAAGCAGGTGACAGCAGGAGTCTGTTATGTTCCTCTGTGTGAGGAAGGGGGCCACTGAGAGGGCACCTAATAATAATAGAGTTACTTGCAGACTATGTGACCTGTGCAGTGCTACAAGGTTTTGAATTTTACTACAGTAATGGATTTTAAGGCAGTGCTTATATTTATCCTCCCCAAGCAAATAAAATAATAATTAATAAGATATCAGTACAATAGAGACCTTATGTACAACAGATTGTTCTGATATATGTGCAGAGCTTAGCAGGTCACAAGCAAACAAGGGGCATGAGCCCACAGGAGCACTGTATATCACAAGCTGAGAGGAAAGCTGCCAATTGTTTATCTCCTTCCACAAGACAGGTCACTCTAAGAACAGACTAAAGAGTTCTGCTCCCACTCCTTTAGGGGAGGGGGTGGGAGAGGAGAATTACATTTTTCTGTTCGAAAGGAGAATTTTAGACTGACTAGGGAGAGGAAATATAATGGAATTGATTTAACTTCTATTGAATACCAGTTTTCTGTTTCATTAGAATATTCTAAAAAAATCCATGCAAATGTACAGAGTAACACACTCTACAAGACATCAACTAGGTAGTAGGAGTTTGTTCTGAGGAATTAAAAACCGTCTTGAACCTCAGATATTTGATTTGGAAACAAAGCTTTCATGGTCTGTGTTTCTTTTTTTTTTTTTTTTTGTATTGTCCATTTCAGCCTGGATAGTTTAGTGTAATAGTAGTGGTCTCTTCCATAACTACTGAATCTAGGAGGCCATCACTTAGGAAGAATCTGTGTGGTGACGCTAACCAGCACTGACTGCGTTCCTCTGTACGGGAGCAAGGAGAGCTATAGGGTGTGTCTGGGTCCAGAAGCTGAATAAAGGTTTTCCTTTGTACTCACTGAAGCTGAGTCCTGACACCCCAGGGGAGGAGTTTAAGTGACTCACACTTTTCTCCATTTACCAGATCAGCAGTTCAGATCAGCTGTGGTGTTCTGGCTGAGACCCTCTGAGCCCCTGGAGGCAGTGTGTGTGTTTTGGGGGATGGAGTTGGGCTCAACTCTGGATTGAGCCTATTCTGGGGGCGGCAGGGGTGTCAATGGGTCAAAAAATACCAAGTTAGCACACTTGTGACAGTGGGCATTCTGCAAATCCTGTGTGTTCACTGAGGCTCTTTCTGAATAAGTGGTGTCCAGGGGATTGAGAGATTAATTGTAATTTAAAATAGATTTATTTAAAAAATTCACTGTCTTTGTCATATGATCATTTTAAATGGTTGTAAATGCACGCAGAAATTATGAAGAGGTGCAAATAAATAGCAAGTTTCTGTGGCGCATGGGTGTGGAAAGGTTGTGTGAGTTGTGAGGAAAAAGCGACTCCAATGGTGGAGGAAACAAAATCAGGCCGTCTTTGCGGCTTGTCACAGTGTGATGATGTGCCACTGTGACTTACATTATTAAAATCGGGAAACCTTCTTACTATCTTATATGGCTGATCACAAATGCAGTAGAAGAAGGGTACTGTTGGAATGCACTGAGGGCCAGTGTCTAAAAGTGAGATGTGAAGAGTCTGGGAGATTAAAAGCAAGGGATTGTACCACGGTAGAGAGAATGGGTGAGTGAGCATTTGAAGCAAATGAAGAGGGGGGGAAAAAATGAAGCCTTGGAAGCAGAAAGATTGATGGAAGAAATCCTGATGAAGGAAAACCACCGCCACAAAGGAATTTATCCTAGGAGATCTTTCTGGCCATGTGCACTGTAGCTTTGAGGATGTATTTTGTCAAGTGAAGGGATGTTAACAAAACTATTCCTGGTAGCAACAAATTAAGGACGGGATTTTCAAAAGTGTTCTGTGGTGAGCAGAGCTCTGCTATCACTGACAGCAACAAGGAGATGGAGTTCAAAGAAAGCAGAGCTAGGCCACCACCACGCTCTTTTGAAAATCTCACCACAAGCTTTTATTCCTTTCTTACAATTTACCCTGAAACAATGTTCTTCAAAATGCGTAAAAATATTTGTGGCCAACCAGAATATACCAGGTGTCCACTGTTTGGAGAGTTCTAAAAATTTTGTGAAACCGCAGGTTCCAGTGTGAGCTCGTAACCCAGAGGCAATTACTAAAGTATAACACAAGAGTGATTAGCAACGGTCTCCATTCCTTAGTAGCCTTACTTGCTTCCTACTACTGTTTACTACATATTATGGAGCTTGAAGTGTGTTTCTCAAATAAAATAATTACAAAACAAACCACATCCCAAAGCAAAGAAACCAGTATCCCATGTTTCTACGTTCTTTTGGTTTCCAGAAGCAAATGCAGCACTTAGGAAAGGTGCCAAATTCACAGCTCTGCACATTGAACTCCTCTTTGTTCATCTGCAGAATGAACACGGAAGAGGGAGCGGCTCTGTTAGCTTCCCCACGCTGCCCTGCCAATGTGCCTCAACCCTAACCTGGAGGGACCATTTCAAGGCGTGAGAAGGTGATTCAGACTCCACGCCTATTTTTCCTTTGGCCTCTCTGCTAAGATGATTAATAAATACTACTGCTGGTAATTTGTGTGATGTGGCTAGATATCCACTAGGAACTAAAGCCACCAATCTCATTTTATATAGATTATGGAACAGCTAGTGGATGGCAATGACTTCACTTACCACCAGCTTGGGGTGGATTCAAACCATTGCCCCACAGGTAAGGCTCCATATCTCATTTCCAGTATAGTCCCAAAACCCAGATTCTTAAAGGAGAAATTTCCCTCCTCAGTATGGTAACACAGGGAGGGAAAAGGAGCAAGACAACACTTATTCACATGGTAATAACCTTTACCCCATGCCATCTTGGTATATTTCAGTTCCCAACATAATTCCCTTATATTTCCACAGTGATTTATTTCTGTGTATAACAAATGGAATATGTACCATTAGGCTGTTTTTGAAGAATCAGAGCTCAGTGTCTATTAGCTCAGAGTGCAATAATTATTAGATAAAGACAAACACTATAGCAATCAAAAAGAAAACTAAATAAAACCCACCTACACAGATTTCTCACAGTTGGCTCTGACCATGACTCATTGGATATGTATTAAACATAGTGGGTGGGTATTTTAATTTGTATGTGTTCCATTGTTTAGATGTGTTTTGTACTCACTAATTCTGACTTTATTTTTTTGGCAAAATCTTAGAAAAAAAATTCTTGGGTCATAATCATGAACTGCAGCTGTGTTACCTCACCTGACTATCTTGGAATCAGGGTGGAATTCTCTGGGGAGAAGTTTGTTAATGAAAGCAGGAAAATGTAGATGGAAGGGCACAGGCATTATTCAACAATTAAAATGGAGAATACCTGATAGAGGATGACCTTCTTTAGAGATTTACCCACTCAGCTAGGAGTTACTTTGCATACTGGCCAGGCAAAATTTTCAAAAGCTTGTGCCTATGTTTTGTGCTCAAAAATATTAACAAAATAAATTGGCTGCGGTTCCCTGTTCCCGACCAATGGGAGCTGCGGGGGGCGGTGCCTGGAAGGAGGCAATGCAGGAGCCCTCTGCCTCCTTCCCTCTCTTCCCCTCTGGCCCAAAGGGGCGTGCTGCCAGCTGCTTCAGACAATGGCACGGGGCTCGCAACGCCACAGGGGGCAATCCCGCAGGTAGGCAGAGGGGCAGGGGTGGGGTGCGTGGGGGGCCGCGGGTTTGATACCCCTGGTGTAGAGTAAAACTTCTTGGTTTCATTCTAGTACATTTCAGGGAGGCCTCCTGATATTCCAGGCTGAGCCATGAAAAATTCTCACATAAATCCTTCCCAGCCACACAGGATAGTTGTCAGTATAGCCCTGCAAGTCCACAGACCATTTTTTAGATAGTGGATCAGATGCAGATACAACTGCACAGAGCTCTATTCACTGGCAGTGCCTGGCCTGTGGCGTCTGGCTTGGGCAGGCCAGGGGGTGCAGTGTGCTTGGGGCCAGTGGCTGAGGCTGGACAGCAGTCCAGCACCTGCTCGCCGCACTGCTTCCAGAAGGTTGGGCCCCTGAGTCAGCGCCAGCTTCCCCACCATGGCCTGGCCTGGCAGCACTGGCCACGCTCCTAGTCCTGGACCTGGCCTGCCCCAGCCACAGGGATTGGAGTGGGCGGGGCCCCAGAATCCCACCCCCTGCCCCTGTGACTCAACACATACTGCTGTTGCCGTGTGCAGTCGCTTGTGAGTCCCCGGGAGCAGCACGTGATGTGACGCTCCTTCCCAGTAGCTCCCACTCTTGCCACTCCTTCTGCTTGAGACCCCACCCCTGTGCTGACCCTTACCCCCACTCCCCACCCTCATGCTGCCTCTTCCCTGCAAGATCCTGCCTCCCACTTGCTCCTCCCCCTGTAGCTAGCCCTTGTGAAATAGCTTGCTGCTTCGGGTACGGATGTTGACACAGCTACAGGTACAAGACGGCTAATGGATCGCAGGTCGGATCATGGATTGATCCTGGCGGATGTGGATCAGATGCAGATCCACATTTTTGTATCCACACAGGGCTCTAGTTGCTAGGTATAATGATTTATAGTAGATCCCTATAGTTTTAATTGGAGGTAGATTTTAATGGATAATATTTCACACACAGTATGCCCCTTGATTTTCACCGTGTTATATCAACATTTACCAGTGGGGTTGGAGATAAAGCTTTGGTAAGAAGTAACACCATACATCACAGGGGTCCTCAACCTCTTTGATAGTGTGATGCCACATTTAGCTACCTGTAAAAGGACATGCATACCACATAATCCTTTGTGTCAGTTCCCGTTCCGTTACAGAGGATGTGCTGCAGGGATCACTTCAATGGTTTACTGCTATCCTGAGAAGGACCTACTGCAGGGGTTCTCAAACTTCATTGCACCGTGAGCCCCTTCTGACAGAAAAGTTATACGTGACTGCCCAGGGGAGGGGGGGCAGACAGTGGAGCACAGCCTGAGCCCTGCAGCCCCAGGTGGGGGTGGAGCTCGGGCTTCAATTTCAGCCTCAGGTCCCAGCAAATCTAATGCTGGCCCTGGCAACCCCACAGTTTGAGAACTGTTGACCTACTGTAAATGACAGAACAGTCCACTTCAGGCTCACAGCCCTCCAGACAGATTCTGGTGAACCCCCTCAACCTAAGAACTGCTAATAAAATGGGCACTGCATGGCCATAACAGCTAACATAACATTGCTGAAAACTGCTTGGGGCAAAGCTAGGAGTCCCTGCCTATCTTTATACTCACCGTTTACACAATTTCTATAGACAGAAAACCCGTTGAAATAGAGACTAGAAGACCAAATGTGTCAAAACCTTCCTATAGAACATCAAGAGTTGTGAGTAGAGCAACTTAGCGTCTGTTTTATTACCTTGCCAGAGTACTCTGCTGTGGCCCTGGATGTGCACAACCCAGTCACCCCTTTAACTGTCCTCCTGCACATATATTACCTCACAAAACCATGCACAGGTTAGAACTTTGCAAAAGGATGCCGTAGATATAACTTAGATTATTTGGGCATCACTGAGGATATGGATGCTCAGTTCTTCAGGATACGCAGTCTACTATAAAATGGCAAATCTTATATTCCTATGGTCAAAATAATGAAGCTACTTCACCAAAATTCCTCCCTTTTCTTGTTTACTTCACAATTAAAATATGCAACCTGTTTGACCTTAAGTACACTCTTTAGGCGGGGGGGGGGGTTCAGGCTGAAAGAGTCCACAGCAGCCAAAAATAAGCATACTTGGCCTTAATCACCACTTTCCTTCAATCACAAAGGAAACACCAATGCTACCATTGTGTAAATGCCTTTCTTTTAATGGCTGCAGTTTCAGAAGACCTACAGTCACTAACCCATTCACTGCTGCTCCATGTCATTCTGTTCATTTCAATTGGACACTTGTGGGATATACGAGTCATTCAGTTTTTTCCACTGTATCACATATGGCCCTTATGTCTGTTCCCATTTGTTTAAATATGAAATGACGCTTAACTTTCCAGCAGCAGTTTCCTGTGTAACGACCATTTAAATGAATGGCTCAGTAAGCTCCACAAGTATGTTTGGCAGCACTGGAGAAGCAAATTTTAGAGACTAAATAGCAAACAATGCTTACTATGCTGATGAGGGAAGCAGGCAGCTGGGGCAGAGTGGCTCTGAAGTCCCATGCATGCTGCAGGCATGACCTCTGTGGCAGGTTTCTACAAGAAAACGAGTGTGGAAATTAAATGTGTCAAGTACATGGCCAATGGGTCTACCTGGTCCAAAATTAGCATTCAACAGGAAGGGCTACTTTTCTATGGTGTTGCAAATGCTGGTGGACCACTGGGGTTGTTTCACCGACATCAATGTGGGCCGGTCAGGGAAGGTGCATAACACATACATCTTTAGGAACACAGGCCTGTCCAGAAATCTGAAAACAGGGATTTTCTTTCCAGACTTTTTGCAATGTTGAAATGCCAATAGTGCTGCTGGGAGACTCTGCCTACCCGCTACTCCCATGTCCCATGAAGCCGTACACTGGCCAATTTGACAGCATCAAGGAGCACTTCAACAACAGGCTCAGTGGGTGCTGAATGACTGTTGAATGTGCCTTTGGCTGTTTGAAGGGCTGCTGCGCTGTCTACTCACAAGACTGAAGACCTCAGAGAAGAAAATATTGTCATAGCTACCTGCTGCGTGCTTCATAAGATACATGAAGCAAAGGGGGAGAAGTTTTTGTGGGGTGAAGCACGGAGGTGGATTGGCTGTTCACTGATTTTGAACAGCCAGATACCAGGGCTACAAGAAGAGCTCAGTGGGGAGCTATTCCGCTCAGGGAGGCTTTGCAGGAGCGTTTTAACAGTGAGCCACTGTAATGTGTGTTGCTGTAGTGTGCTGTGCTTGGCATTGGTTTTTTTTTTTTTTTGCTCTGTGCTATGAACCTTGCAACGAGTGATCTGTGCGCGCTAATATAACAATGCAAAAGCAACTGTTTCTGTTATCTTTGAATATTGGCTGCAGCCACCATGTGTTATAGACTAATAAGGATGAATTAAGTTTCCAGAATCAGACTTTTATGCCACACCAGTGCAAACATGGCCTATTTAAAGCTGAAATAAACTTCACGCATACAGGTAAAAGTATCTTTAAAGGGGAAGGAACAGAGAATTCACAAACACATATGTCAACTTAGTCTCTTAGAAGAGGGTGTATGTGTGGCTGTCATTGTGTGTACTTTCCCACAGGGTGGGAGTGGCTGGGGTAATGCTGTGGCCCCCGAAGATACATGGAATGTCAGGGGTGGGGGAGCGTGGAGAGGTCCCAGAATGCAGTTCTCTATGGACTGTAGGGGGAGGCGAGCACAGATGTGTTCAGCATGAAAATCAGTCAGGGAACGCAGCATGTCTGTGTGCTCCCTGAGCAGCGCTATCATCTCTTGCTGCCCGGTTCCCCTGTCCTCGCTATCCCTCTGCATTTTGTCATTGATTCTCACCCTCCAATCCTCTGCTTCCAATCCAAGGCACCAGAGGCTTGCAGGACATCCTGGAACACATCTTCCATTGCCACTTTTTCAGTTGCTAAAGAAATGATGGATAGAGATATTATTGTGAGTGCGTCCACTCCCCTTGAGCCACACAGGTTACATGGTCCAACGTTCTCACTTCTCCTTGGGATCCATAGAGCATGGCAGCAGTCCCAGCCATGGTGAGTATGGTTCCGGGGGGCAAGGAGGGGGCGAGTTGGAACAATGAGGGGTAGCACTCAGGCATCCAAGCGGATAGGGCAATTGAACTGAATACTGGCACTGTTCTCCACAGATGGTGGTGATTTTAGTGGATATCTCACTCATGAGGGTAACCAAGGCTGAAAGGGAACAGCTGCCGCATGCGTCTGGCTGCAGACTGGGTCCTTATGCGGCTAGCCCTTGTGCTGCAATGGTGCCTGCTGAAGTAATTGCTGACTGGTGTGGGAAAGTATCCAACCACAGTGGAAGAAATAAGGCAGCCCTCCCCAGAAACCATCAACAGAGGATTGCAGACTACCCCCTGGAAAGTTTCCTAGAGATCTCTATGGAGGATTCATTGGACATCCTGGTGTGCATTAACAAAACTGTTCCAGAGGGCCCTCTCTGCCTAGCTGTATAGGGGAATGAAAAGCAGATAGCAACTGTACCTCTACTGGTTATTTCACTACCTCATCTAACCTGATTAAAAAATAATATATGAAAAGAGGTCTCTCTGCAATATTGAAGCAAACTGAGTACTTATCAGAGGTTCCCTCCCCTGCATCAGGCTCACCACTGCTGGACTGCTGAGAGTGGCTTGACTGCTCAGGAGTCAAAAACAGGTCCTGGCTAGCCATGCCACTGGATCCCCTGATTGCCTATCCCCCATACACCTCTTCCTCGTCCAGCACCTCATCTTCAGGTTTCACTACAGTGCCCTGTGACTCTCACTCCTCTGAAGTATCCCTGGCGTGCTTGACATTAGAGGTGGAGTTGCCGCTCAGGTTGACATGCAGCTCCTTGTAGAGGCAACATTATCTGGGGCTCTGCCCCAGAGTGACTGTTTGCCTCCCTTGCCTTCAGGTATACCTGCTGCAGCTCCTTGATTTTCACGTGGCACTGCTAAGTGTCCCTGTTGTAGTCCTTCTCCACCATGCCCTGAGTGATCTGACTAGAGATGTCCAAGTTCCTATGGCTGGATTGAAGCTGTGACTGCACGGCCTCCTCTCCCCACAGACCCAGGAGACCCCCCACCTCCTGTGGACACTAGGCAGGAGCGGGTCTGCAGCGTGGAGCTGGCAAGGTCAGCTTGGCAGTTGCTAGGTTAACTCTCCACGCTGACCAAACAGGAAATGGAATTTCAAAAATTTCTAGGGCTTCAAAAGAGTAGGGGGAGTGTACCTGTTTACATTGCTACCGGGCAGCGGAGTTCAGTAACCAGAGTGGTCATTATGGGGCACTGTGGGACTCCTCCTGGAGGCCACTAAAGTCATCATTGCCAATGCAGTTTCTACACTGACACTTCATTGCCCTAACTACATCGAGCTAAGCGCTATGCCTCTCACCAAGGTAGATTTATTAAGTTGTCGTAGTAGGCAAGTTAAAGTGGTAGGAGGAATTTTGTAGTGTTGACACCTACACACTTAGGTCAGTGTAAGGTGCCCTATGTTGACCTAACTCTGTAGCATAGACCAAACCTGAGTGTCAAATGGGACACATAAAACTACAAAATATGTTGGCCATAGGGCTGAATCTTGCAAGATGCTGGGCATTCTTGTGAGGTACTGACTGCCCTCAACTTCCCTTGAAATCATATGGAGATGTACATCTTGCAAGATTAAGCCCTAATAAGTGACTTTCATACAGGAAAGGTCATATATGAAATCTGTAGCTGAGCTAGGAATAAAATCCAGGTCTCCAACATCCCAATACACTGAGTTAACCACAAGACCATCTTTACTTTCACCTTTAGCTTTGCCAAACAGCTTTCTAGTCTCTTTTTAGTTAAACCTAAAGAGTTGTTATCCAACTTCAAAATAATTTAAAACTTTAGTGCAAGAGTAAAATACCACCCGTCTTGAAATGTGTAATTTAAAAACCTCTCTTCTCCTCTGTTTTTAGTTTTCAGGAGCTGAAGCATTGTTGCCATGAAGTGTTCAGTCTGACTGTCAGTCATGGGATGCTGCCCATGACAAGTCATAGCTCTGATGGTTCTGTAGATGGAAACTTCATGCTTTGGAATTCATATTCCAAGGAGGATTTTGCAAAGGAGACTGATTGACATATATAGTTTCACCGTATCATGCCTCCAAACTGAGTGAGACGCACTTCCAAATGGTAAAGTAGAAATAAAGTGCATGATTGCCAATGAAATTATTTTGTTGACTTACACATGACAGGGAGCTTGGATTAGATCGATCATTATCATCAACAGAGGGATGCAGTGTGGCAATTGAACTTGCTGAATGCCTGATAAACTTTAAAGTTCAGAAGTTCAGTATTAGCTCATGCACTATATGAAGAGACAGAGTGCACTTATGGAGACCTGCTGGCCTCATTACTATGAAGCCCAGTGAATCCGCCTTTCCCTGGGGTACCGTTCAAAATGTGCATTGTATTTGACTGACGTATAGATTCGAGAATGCTACAGTTCTGCTACCGTGAATCTGCTGCTGCTGCTCCTAAGAACACTGGAGGCCTGATTCAGTGTAAATTGCAAGTAACTTCACTGGAATCAGTGGAGTTATCACAGTGTAAAACTGGAATCAGCAAGAGGAGAATCAGGTTGAGGTTTTTTGAAACAAGTTGTGATGGAATTGGGGCTATATCTGTACAGCTTCTGAATTCTGACTGAAATTGTTAAATGGCATTATGAGAAACTGCAGTATCATCTGTGCATATATGTGTGTGTGTGTGTGTGTGTGTGTGTGTGTGTGTATCCACCATTGCTGACAGGCCCTGTAGCAGGTATGCACCATCAGGGCCATCTCTAGGGAGGTGTAGGGCCTTTGGCGGAAGGGACAAATCCATCACTTCCGGGACCAACCTATCACTTCCAAGACTGACCGCGTTGGCCAATTGCAACAGCCCACGGGGTCTGGAGTGGTTGCCCCGATTTGCCGTACCCTAGGGATGGCTCTGTGCACCAGACAGATACAACAAAACCATGCTTTGGCCTTACCAACCCTATTCAGGACAATCTTCTGGGAACAACAGGTAAGATGCATCCTTATAAAATCAGTTTAGCTGACTCCTCTGAAGGGAGAAAGATAGGAGCAATGGAAACTTAACAGGAGGAGAACAAAGGGGCCAGACGATCAGAAGAAGTTTAAATAAGGGAACCCACAGGAACAGAGAATAAGGCACGAAGAGAAGTGTGGCGCAAGAGAGTGTAAGGTCACAGAAACTGGTTAAGGGGCACCAGTGGGGAGGGACCATCCAGCATGTAACAGGGGACTGCTTGCCTTCCTGGACACTGATGGTCCCTAATGGCTTCTAAGGGAAGGGTGAGATAATAAGGGCCAATCTTTTGTATGATCTGTATTCTTCTGTGCGTCACATGATTAAGTATAAAGGAGCATAAAAGTGTTAGACTGTGTGCAAGGTGTCTAAGTGTGTGTATGTGCTTCTCAACTACTGCATGCCCCTGAGAAAGTTACCCTGTATACCAAAAGCTTCACGCCTTTCGGGTGCAGTTCTGGGAGAGGGTATGTTTAAGTACTGGGGAGTCTGAAGGGTCAGTGCTGTACCCAGATATGTTAGGTAGCTGGACAATGGATTCCAACTCCGAGAAGGGGGTGCCATATAGAAGGTCTGTGCCCTGAGAGCGTGAGTAGGGTCTCCAAGACTGGGGAAATGGCTGGACTCCATTCACACTCTAGGGGCTTGGAACATCAGGGAATGCAGAGCAGAAGCAGCTTAGATTCCCCTCACAGCTGTGCTAGTGAGCAGCCAGGATACATGACACAAGTATATTAAATGTTTGCTACTTAAGGTAAAAAAAAAATGAAGAGCAGAAATTATATATGTTATCCGACTACTGGTAAGTGAAGTTCTCATTGCACTCCCATCTTAGAAAATAGCTCTTAGCCAATAAAATATGACAGATACCTAAAAAAGGGGGAAGTGAAAACACTACATGGTACTGACTGCGTTTTCCTTTAACAATAACCTCCCTTTCTGTCCTGTTCTTATCTCTGCCTCTCCTTGGAACTATATACACTGATGAGTCTCACTTGTTCAAAACCACTAGTTGTAAGGTAGGACATCTCTTCACATGGAAGACCAGCTAACCTCAGAGGCTTGTTTGCTAGTTGACTTGTGACTGTAATCACATAGATACGCTCTGTCATATTTATAGAGCTAACTGCACCTGTGACCTCTGCTAGATTTTTTAAGTTCACTACCCCCCACCCCCAGGTCTTGAGTCTTAAGCCATGATCTCTCTCGGGGTGAAATCACATGATTCTCCCATGCTGAGACTAGGCTCTGGGCTGAAATCCCTTATGATCATCTGCTATTACCTCAGCAGGTTTGACTTATTTTCTGTTTCCTCTGGGAGCAAAGACAATGGTAACCAGTGACCAAATAGCCTTCCTAAGTAAAGTATTCTTTATTAGAAGCAAGGCATTTAATAGAAAACATATCTTAAAACAAAAAAGAGTCTATACACATGCCTGTTGTACTCCTGAAGGCTTACTATTCCCTGGGTCTGGAGAAGGTCCAATTTATTCAGACTCCCTCTGCAGAGCCTCTCTCTAGGTCAGCCTGTTCCAGGTGGAGGCCCCTAACAATTGACCTCAGCTTACCATCCTGACAGAAGCTTTTTAACTGTTTAGTGTCCTTTAGATCTGTAGGCTCCAAGCCTGGCAGCATAAGACTTGCTTCTTCACTGGGGACAGAATATAGGATCCTCAAAGTTAATGGCTTTCCCCGCTGTCTTTCAAATGTGAGCTCTTATCTAGGGGGTCATTGTGTTGCCTTCCTGTTTGTTTGTCCAGAAGCCTTCACTAAGTTAAAGAACACATGTAATAACCATTCTGCTAGACCCTAATACAATTATACAGTCTTACTCAATAGCTGTGTCACATGCAGTATTCACAAAATTATAGTTCAGTATCCTTAGATTATTACATAGCAACCTCCCATCTGCACTGCACTCACACTAGGATTTTATTTAACTCCCTCCCTACCAAGGTGAAGGTGAGAGAGCTAAATAATGTTTCTATGGCTGAGTAGAGACTGAATGGATGCAGGTGAGGAAAGAGGAGAAATGAGAAAATTAGTTTAAATAAGGAGTCCAGTTTCATTCTACTGATTGTTTGCAATGGTGTCAGGGGTGGAAATTATATTTGTTTGTAGATTAATATCCCAGTAAATTTTGCTATTAGTAAATAGATTAAACAAGTTATTAAAAGATGGTGTAAGTTTCCCTAAGTTAGGGATCCACCAACCACCCTCTAAGAATTTAACTATTCACTTCTATCTGCCATATGAGAAAGATATCTCTTGTTAAAAAGTGAACAAATATCAAAGAGATATAGTCAAATTGATATCTAGCAATTTAACAAACAAAAGTGTTGTATTTCCTCACTATACACCATGGGGAAACCACACT
Source organism: Gopherus flavomarginatus (assembly GCF_025201925.1). Taxonomy (NCBI): domain Eukaryota; kingdom Metazoa; phylum Chordata; order Testudines; family Testudinidae; genus Gopherus; species Gopherus flavomarginatus. The sequence goes on from NC_066618.1 coordinate 193,571,091, forward strand.
GGCAGAGTTGGATTCCAACTAACCGTATTTATTAACTATGCAGAAATAAACAAGACCTAGCTACCTACATACACTGCTGCTCTGGCAGGTTCGGATGGTTTCTACAACAGAAGACAAGGAGGCCCACTAGACTAGAGGGTTCCCAAACTATTTAAAGGGATATTATCCAATTCTTATACACTACAAAAAGAGAATGAGTCACAAGCAGTCTCAGACACTACACCTGCCTTGGAGTCTCTCCATCTCTTCCTACTATTTGTGTTTTGTTTTGGAATCACAATGTTCTTAACACACACACACACACACACACACACACACACACATACACACACACACACACACAAACCCTAAGTGTTGCTCTCCCCCTTACTGTGTCAAAAACACACAGCAGAAAGTACCTACACAGGGAAAAGAGTGACATTGACTGTGGACAAAGTGCTTTCAAATGCACAAAGTAAACAAATGTAAGAACAAGAAAAATAGATGTTTTTCTCTAATCTCTTCCATTTACAGTAGCCCTAAGCAACATTAATACAGTAGGTAAAACATTTTCGGACAGAAATGTGATTTTTAAGTTCGTGGTTTCCCTTTACATTTTTCTGTAACATGCAATATCAGGCAAATGGTTTCTGTTGTACAGAGGCCATTGTTTTTTGCTTGCTTTATGTATACAGTACCTTTGGGTTTGTCTTGCAAAAGGTAAAGCTGTGCCTTTCCTTTGAGCATAACAATGTGGAAATATGGCTAGCCATTGAACAAGCAATGTAGCCAGCTTGCATGTCCCAAAAGCAGCAAAAAAGCTTTTCATTGTGAGCTAGGTTCTAAAAGATCAGCTTTTCACCAAGTCATTCAATATTGTGACATGCTGCTATTGAAGTTATAATTATATCTTTGATCACACAAAAGAATCTAATTCATGCTATAAATCATATCCTGACATGCCAACTGCCAGCATCTTATTTTGTTTACTTAAAATAATTTAACGCACCCGACTTTGAGGTGAGGAATTCTTTTATATTGTTGATGTTTAGAGAAAGATGAATAGAGTGTTTGTTACTATTTTAATGAAGCCATTCCACAAACATAATAATCAGCTCCCTCCTTTTCAATTGCTGCTGCTAATTGCCTCTATGTACAGGTTCTATTACGGACTAAAGCATTAACCTTATATTTATTAAAGTATAATTACTTTAATGTAATTGTTTTGAATTATTACATCTTCACTAAATAGGACATAGTTAAAACAAATAAAAATGTTCCTAGATCAAAGCTGATTTTCTAACCAATTATGGAAATGACCATGAAAAGCCTCACTTTAAATTAGGTTGCTTTTCCCAAGTGGATTAATCTTAGTCTTTGCACCCATATTGGGGCTGTACTTAAATTAAAGTGATTTCCTCACTTTTAGTCACAGTCTCTGCATGGTTCTGTGAACTTTCAAGTATAATAAAGTTGCTTTCTCAGGGGCATGAGACCATTGTTCTGCAAGACTTTTATAGCAAAGACCAAAATCAGGTGAGATTCAGGTATGTTTGGGTTTCCACTACAAACCCAAATCTCAAACCAGGTTCACAACCCTCTTGCCAAACAGGGGCTGAGAATTTAGCAGGCACGGGCATCAACGTTTCAGAATGTCAGGCTGGCCAAATTCCAAACATGGATCCAGATGTGAGTTTTCTAGTTGGCTTTTGTCTTTAATAATGATTTTGCAATGCCCTGATCTATAATAAGCCTGGGGAAAACAAAAGAAAACAGAAACAAAACAACTGGATCTGAACCTGCAAAAATTTGAGCTGTTTGAAATCTGGATGGGAATGTTGCAGCTTGAACTCATCTCTTGTTTCAAGCAAAACATTCAGTTGTTTTGCATGATTTCAACCCCCAATTAGGCTGCATTTTGTTTTAATGAACTTCAAAACTCAAAGTGAAACGCAGAGTGTGTGAAACACCACAAATCAGCCTGTGCATAAACTGCTCTATGGATCCAGATCAATAGGATTCACACAACTCTGAATTTGGCCCACATTTTAACGTATGGATTTGTACATCCAAAGAGAGGGGAGGCACTCAGTTTAATAGAATGTGTTCACTCCCTTTTTGTCTCTCTGTAATCCCTACTATCCAGCCAAAACAAGTTGCTTTTAACATTTATCATTAGTCTGCCAGCTTCCTGAGGCAGTTATTCGACAGAATTTGGGAACAACAGTTCTGATTGGGCTTCAAACTGTGTGCCATGATTTATACTGTTAGTTGCCTCACTCTGAGAATTCTGTCCACAAATCACTGCCACCATGTTTCACTGGCATTAAATGATGCTTTTCTCCTGGCAAGGGATGGGCTAGCTTCCACAATTCTCAGCTAGTTTATCAATTTTACTGATCTGAAACCGTGGTTGGCAGATATAAGAGACTCATAGACTCATAGACTCACAGGTCAGAAGGGACCAATATGATCATCTAGTCTGACCTCCTGCACAAGGCAGGCCACAGAACCCCACCCATCCAATTTTATAACAACCCCTAACCCAGGACCGAGTTATTGAAATCCTCAAAATTGGTTTGAAGACCTCAAGCTGCAGAGAACCCACCAGCAAGCGACCCGTGCCCCACGCTGCAGGGGAAGGTGAAAAACCTCCAGGGCCCCTGACAATCCGCCCTGGAGGAAAATTCCTTCCCGACCCCAAATATGGCGATCAGCTAAACCCTGAGCATGTGGGCAAGACTCACCAGCCAGCACCCAAGAAGGAATTCTCTGCAGTAATTCAGTTCCCATCCCATCCAACATCTCCCCGCAGACCATTGAGCAGACCTATCTGGTGGTAATCCAAGATCAATTGCCCAAATTAACGATCCTATCATAACATCCCCTCCATATACTTATTAAGCTTTGTCTTAAAGCCAGAAAAGTCTTTTGCCCCTACTACTTCCCTCAGAAGGCTGTTCCAGAACTTCACTCCCCTAATGGTTAGAAACCTTCGTCTAATTTCAAGTCTAAACTTCCTAATATCCAGTTTATACCCATTCGTCCTCGTGCCTACATTAGTACTAAACTTAAATAATTCCTCTCCCTCCCTAACGTTAACCCCCCTGATATATTTATATAGAGCAAGCATATCCCCCCGCAGCCTTCTTTTGGCCAGGCTAAACAAGCCAAGCTCTTTGAGTCTCCTTTCATAAGGCAATTTTTCCATTCCTCGGATCATCCTTGTAGCCCGTCTCTGAACCTGTTCCAGTTTGAATTCATCCTTCTTGAACATGGGACACCAGAACTGCACACAGTATTCCAGAAGGGGTCTCACCAACGCCTTATATAACGGTACTAACACCTCCTTATCCTTGCAGGAAATACCCCACCTGATGCATCCCAAAATCGCATTTGCTTTTTTAACGGCCGTATCACATTGGCGACTCATAGTCATCCTGCTATCAACCAGTACCCCAAGGTCCTTCTCCTCCTCCGTCGCTTCCAACTGATGCGCCCCCAACGTATATCCAAAATTCTTATTATTAATTCCTAAGTGCATGACCTTGCACTTTTCACTATTGTATTTCATCCTATTTCTATTACTCCAGTTTACAAGGTGGTTCAGATCTTCCTGAATAGTATCCCTGTCCTTCTCCGTGTTAGCAATACCCCCCAGCTTTGTGTCATCCGCAAACTTTATTAGCACATTCCCGCTCTTTGTGCCACGGTCAGTAATAAAAAGGTTAAATAAGATCGGTCCCAAAACCGATCCTTGAGGGACTCCACTAGTGACCTCCTTCCAGCCTGACAGTTCACCTTTCAATACGACCCGCTGGAGTCTCCCCTTTAACCAGTTCCTTATCCACCTTACAACTTTCATATTCATCCCCATCTTTTCCAATTTAACTAACAGTTCCCCATGCGGAACCGTGTCGAACGCCTTACTGAAATCTAGGTAAATTATATCTACCGCATTTCCTTTATCTAAGTAATCTGTCACCTTCTCAAAGAAGGAGATCAGATTGGTTTGACAGGATCTACCTTTAGTAAATCCGTGTTGCAATTCGTCCCAATTACCATTGACCTCTATGTCCTTAACTACTTTCTCCCTTAAAATTTTTTCCAAGACCTTACATACTACAGACGTCAAGCTAACAGGCCTATAATAACCCGGATCACTTTTATTCCCTTTCTTAAAGATAGGAACTACATTAGCAATCCTCCAGTCATACGGCACAACCCCCGAGTTTATCGATTGCTTAAAAATTCTCGCTAATGGGCTCGCAATTTCACGCGCCAGTTCCTTTAATATCCTCGGATGGAGATTGTCCGGGCCCTCCGACTTCGTCCCATCGAGCTGTTCAAGTACGGCCTCTACCTCAGTTGCGGTAATATCCACTTCCATATCCACATTCCCGTTTATCATCCCTCCATCATCGCTAGATTCCTCACTAGTCTTATTAAAAACTGAGGCAAAGTACTTGTTTAGATGTTGGGCCATGCCTAGGTTATCCTTAACCTCCATTCCATCCTCAGTGTATAGCGGCCCCACTTCTTCTTTCTTTGTTTTCTTCTTATTTATGTGGCTGTAGAACCTTTTACTATTGGTTTTGATTCCCTTTGCAAGGTCCAGTTCAATGCGGCTTTTAGCCTTCCTCACTTTATCCCTACATGTTCTGACCTCACCAAGGTAGCTTTCCTTACTGATCCTGCCTTTCTTCCACTCCCTGTAAGCTTTCTGCTTTTGTCTAATCCCCTCTCTGAGTTGCTTGCTCATCCAGTTTGGCCTACAACTCCTGCCCATGGTTTTTCCCCCCTTTCTTGGGATGCAGGCTTCCGACAGTCTCCGCAGCTGCGACTTAAAGTAATTCCAGGCCTCCTCCGCATTTAAATCCACTAATTCCTCCATCCAATCCACTTCCCTAACTAATTTCCTTAACTCTTTAAAATTAGCCCTCGAAAAGTCAAAAACCCTAATCCCGGATCTACATTTGTTTATCCTTCCATCTAGTTTGAACTGAATCAGCTCATGATCACTCGAACCAAGGTTGTCCCCTACCACCATTTCCTCTACGAGGTCCTCACTGCTCACCAACACCAAATCTAAAATGGCATCCCCTCTCGTAGGTACTTCAACTACTTGATGAAGAAATCCATCCGCTATCACGTCCAGAAAAATCTGACCCTTATTATTCTTGCAAGCACTCGTCTTCCAGTCTATATCCGGGAAGTTGAAGTCCCCCATAATCACACATTTCCCCTTTGTGTTTACTTCATTAAAGACATTAAAGAGGTCTCTATCCATATCCCAATCAGATCCCGGTGGTCTATAGCACACCCCAAGCACTATCTCAGGGGAAACCGAAACGGGGCAAGAAACGTCAGCGCACCTCCTCTCGGATATGCACCGGCCTGCTGCCTCTAGAGCGCAGCCACCAGAAACTCCTGAGAAGTGGAAAGGACATTGGCACCTAGACCATGGCCTCACCCACACTCAGCCCATGCTGCACCCTGAGACCCTGCCTTTGCTCGGCCTCTTCCCACCTCCACTCCGCCTCTTCCCCCAAGCAGGGCCGGCTCCAGGCTCCAGTGAAGGAAGCAGGTGCTTGGGATGGCCAATGGAAAGGGGCAGCATGTCTGGGTCTTCGGCGGCAATTCGACAGCGGGTCCCTCAGTCCCTCTCTTCCTCTATGAGCTGCTGCTGAAGTGTCACCGAAGAGGAAGAGAGGGAGCGAAGGACCAGTCACCGAATTGCCACAGAAGAATGAAGTGGCACGATTGAGCTGCTGCCGAAGTACTGCTGATCAGCTTCATCTGGAGCTGGAGCTGGAGCTGGCCCTGGCCCCAAGGATGCCCCTGCTGCCTGCTGCTCCTCTCCCCCCACCATTGCCTGCCCTTAAAGAAGGAGGGGACAGAAAGGAGCAAGGATCTGGCGGGCAGCTAGTGGGGGGCTTGGAGGAAGGGTCAGAGAGGAGTAAGCAGTGGGCAAGGGGGGCTCAGGAGAGGGTTAAGGAGTTTGGAGCGCAGGTGGTATTCTCTTCGATTCTTCCTGTTGAAGGTAGGGGTCTGGGCAGAGACAGATGCATCGTGGAGGTGAATGCCTGGCTGCGAAGATGGTGTCGCCAGGAGGGCTTTGGTTTCCTCGACCACGGGATGCTACTTGAGGAAGGACTGCTAGGAACAGATGGCGTTCACCTTTCGAAGAGGGGAAAGGCCTTATTTGCGCACAGACTGGCTAACCTGGTAAGGAGGGCTTTAAACTAGGTTCGACGGGGACAGGTGAGCAAAGCCCACAGGTAAGTGGGGAACAAGACCTGGGAGATGGGTTGGAAACAGGAGGGAGCACGGGCTATAATGGCAGAGAGGAAAGAGGGTCAGGGCAAAGCTGGGAGGCAAAATCAAACCAGTATCTTAGATGCCTTTATACAAATGCGAGAAGTATGGGTAATAAGCAGGAAGAACTGGAAGTGCTAATAAATAAATACAACTATGACATTATTGGCATTACTGAAACTTGGTGGGATAATACACATGACTGGAATGTTGGTGTGGATGGGTATAGTTTGCTCAGGAAGGATAGACAGGGGAAAAAGGGAGGAGGTGTTGCTTTATATATTAAAAATGTACACACTTGGACTGAGGTGGAGATGGACATAGGAGACGGAAGGGTGGAGAGTCTCTGGGTTAGGCTAAAAGGGGTAAAAAACACAGGTGATGTTGTGCTGGGAGTCTACTACAGGCCACCTAATCAGGCGGAAGAGGTGGATGAGGCTTTTTTCAAACAACTAACAAAATCATCCAAAGCCCAAGATTTGGTGGTGATGGGGGACTTCAACTATCCAGATATATGTTGGGAAAATAACACCGCGGGGCACAGACTATCCAATAAGTTCCTGGACTGCATTGCAGACAACTTTTTATTTCAGAAAGTTGAAAAAGCTACTAGGGGGGAAGCTGTTCTAGACTTGATTTTAACAAATAGGGAGGAACTTGTTGAGAATTTGAAAGTAGAAGGAAGCTTGGGTGAAAGTGATCATGAAATCATAGAATTTGCAATTCTAAGGAAGGGTAGAAGGGAGTACAGCAGAATAGAGACAATGGATTTCAGGAAGGCGGATTTTGGTAAGCTCAGAGAGCTGATAGGCAAGGTCCCATGGGAATTAAGACTGAGGGGAAAAACAACTGAGGAAAGTTGGCAGTTTTTCAAAGGGATGCTATTAAGGGCCCAAAAGCAAGTTATTCCGATGGTTAGGAAAGATAGAAAATGTGGCAAAAGACCACCTTGGCTTACCCTTGAGATCTTGCGTGACCTACAAAATAAAAAGGCGTCATATAAAAAATGGAAACTAGGTCAGATCACGAAGGATGAATATAGGCAAATAACACAGGAATGCAGAGGCAAGATTAGAAAAGCAAAGGCACAAAATGAACTCAAACTAGCTATGGGAATAAAGGGAAACAAGAAGACTTTTTATCAATACATTAGAAGCAAGAGGAAGACTAAGGACAGGGTAGGCCCACTGCTCAATGAGGAGGGGGTAACAGCAACGGGAGACTTGGAAATGGCAGAGATGCTTAATGACTTCTTTGTTTCGGTCTTCACTGAGAAGTCTGAAGGAATGTCTAGTATAGTGAATGCTTACGGGAAGAGGGTAGGTTTAGGAGAAAATAAGGAAAGAGCAAGTAAAAAATCACTTAGAAAAGTTAGATGCCTGCAAGTCACCAGGGCCTGATGAAATGCATCCTAGAATACTCAAGGAGTTAATAGAAGAGGTATCTGAGCCTCTAGCTATTATCTTTGGGAAATCATGGGAGACGGGGGAGATTCCAGAAGACTGGAAGGGGGCAAATATAGTGCCCATCTATAAAAAGGGAAATAAAAACAACCCAGGAAACTACAGACCAGTTAGTTTAACTTCTGTGCCAGGGAAGATAATGGAGCAGGTAATCAAAGAAATCATCTGCAAACACTTGGAAGGTGGTAAGGTGATAGGGAATAGCCAGCATGGATTTGTAAAGAACAAATCGTGTCAAACTAATCTGATAACATTCTTTGATAGGATAACGAGCCTTGTGGATAAGGGAGAAGCGGTGGATGTGATATATCTAGACTTCAGTAAGGCATTTGATACAGTCTCACATGATATTCTTATAGATAAGCTAGGAAAGTACAATTTAGATGGGCTACTATAAGGTGGGTGCATAACTGGCTGGATAACCGTACTCAGAGAGTAGTTGTTAATGGCTTCCAATCCTGCTGGAAAGGTATAACAAGTGGGGTTCCGCAGGGTTCTGTTTTGGGACCGGTTCTGTTCAATATCTTCATCAACGATTTAGATGTTGGCATAGAAAGTACGCTTATTAAGTTTGCGGACGATACCAAACTGGGAGGGATTGCAACTGCTTTGGAGGACAGGGTCAAAATTCAAAATGATCTGGACAAGTTGGAGAAATGGTCTGAGGTAAACAGGATGAAGTTCAATAAAGATAAATGCAAAGTGCTCCACTTAGGAAGGAACAATCAGTTTCACACATACAGAATGGGAAGAGACTGTCTAGGAAGGAGTATGGCAGAAAGAGATCTAGGGGTCATAGTGGACCACAAGCTTAATATGAGTCAACAGTGTGATACTGTTGCAAAAAAAGCAAACGTGATTCTGGGATGCATTAACAGGTGTGTTGTAAACAAGACACGAGAAGTCATTCTTCCGCTTTACTCTGCGCTGGTTAGGCCTCAACTGGAGTATTGTGTCCAGTTCTGGGCACCGCATTTCAAGAAAGATGTGGAGAAATTGGAGAGGGTCCAGAGAAGAGCAACAAGAATGATTAAAGGTCTTGAGAACATGACCTATGAAGGAAGGCTGAAGGAATTGGCTTTGTTTAGTTTGGAAAAGAGAAGACTGAGAGGGGACATGATAGCAGTTTTCAGGTATCTAAAAGGGTGTCATCAGGAGGAGGGAGAAAACTTGTTCACCTTAGCCTCCAATGATAGAACAAGAAGCAATGGGCTTAAACTGCAGCAAGGGAGATTTAGGTTGGACATTAGGAAAAAGTTCCTAACTGTCAGGGTAGTTAAACACTGGAATAGATTGCCTAGGGAAGTTGTGGAATCTCCATCTCTGGAGATATTTAAGAGTAGGTTAGATAAATGTCTATCAGGGATGGTTTAGACAGTATTTGGTCCTGCCATGAGGGCAGGGGACTGGACTCGATGACCTCTCGAGGTCCCTTCCAGTCCTAGAGTCTATGAGTCTATGAGGGTGGAGAGGAACGAGTGGCGAGGGCGTCTTGGAGGATGAGGTGGAGGGGGGGAAAGAGGTGAAGTGGGGCGGGCATGGGAAGAGGCAGAGCAGGACCTTGGGGCAGAGTAGAGGACAAGGCCAGGATCTGGGAACTGGTGGAACCCCCCACTTCCAGGGATCTTCCGGCGCTCCCACCCAGTCTTCCCAAATGCAAGAGACACCCGCCACCTATGTCTTGAACATTGAACATCATTGACTGAAAAAAAACAGCAATTACGAGGATGGAGTCTGCCAGTGGATTCTGATGCACAGTTGAGGACTTAAACCGTCAGAACTATAAGGAGACTTGGAGAGGCTCAACAGCAGCCATAAAAAAGGGCCCCTCAACACACAAGGACAAAATTTTTATGATTTCCCAACATTTTTGGTAACCCAATTATGAAAACAAGCAGCCTTTGATCCTACAAGGCTATTGATCCTATTGGCTGTAGCATCACTTATCCACATCTGAGGTTCCTTAGGGACTTTTGTCTTTTGTGCTATCTGAGGCAATCTATAAAGTTGCTTGATCATTAGAGAAAGAAATAAAATTCAGGATAGGCAAATTATGATGACTTTTACTTTTCAGTTGGACAGTTTGAGTTGATTTGCAATAAGTGCTAGATTTCAGAGGAAACACAACTGAGGATGGAGATAAAGCAGTGGTTTAAATGGCTATTCCTCACATTACAGGCAGCTTAATTTAATAGCAACAACAAGTTAATTTATATTGGTTTATTTGATTTTGTTGGGTTGTTTGGAGAATAGTGATTACAAACTTGCTTAATAAGTTACCTTAAATCAGGGGTTGGCAACCTATGGCACGCGTGCCAAAGACGACACACAAGCCGATTTTTAATGGCACGCTGCTGCCTGCTGGGGTCCTGGCCGCTGGCCCCGCTCAGCCTGCTGCCAAACCCAGGCCAGCATAGTGCCATTAAAAATCCTGCCCGGCCCAGCCTGCTCTTCTCCGCGCCCCCGTCCATTGCTCTCTCCTGCGAGGGCAGAGGCTTGGTGTTGCGGCTGCTGCTGCAGGGCAACCTCTACCAGCAGCCAAGCTCCCTCCTCACCTGCCTCTTCCCACAGTGTGCTGGGTTCCTGTCCCTCCTCCTCTCCCTCCTTGTGGCCGAACAGCTGATGGCCTTGGAGAGGGAGGGGGAGAAGCGGAGCCGGAACTGCAGTTGCAGCGTGCTCACAGCTCCAGAGAAGAGGCAGGGGATGGGGCCTTAGGGAAGGAAGGTGGAATCAGGGCATATCCCCCTCCAGCCCCCTGCTGTGAGCTGCTCAGGGCAGGGGGCTGGAGCATCCCCACGACTCCATCCCCCCCCCAGCCCCCTGCCCTAACTCCTGAATCCCCTGATCCTCCAGCCCTCTGCCCTGAGCCCTGCACCTCTCATACCCCCAGGCCCCTGCCCTGACCCCTGCACTCCCCATGACCCCAGCCATGACTCCAGCACCCCCATGCATACCCAGCTCCCCCACACTCCATGCCCTGACACCTGTACCCCCTCACATGCCCCCATCCCCCTTCCCTGACTCCTGCACCCTCCGCACACCCCCCATCCCCCTGCCCTGACTCTTGCACCCCCCATAGATACCCAACCCCCCCACTCCATGCCCTGACTCTTGCACCCCCCACATCCCCACCCCACCCTGAGCACCAAACGGAAGCTTCTGTACACACACCCTACATTCCCACCTGCACCCCTCACACCAAATGGGAGCTGCCCAGGTAAGTGCTCACAGCCAAACTTCCTGCCCCAACCCTGAGCCCCCTCCCTCATTCTAGCTCCTGGCCAGATGCTACACCCCAACCCCTAGCCTGCTCCTTCACCTCCGGCTCTCCCCCAGCTCAGTGCACTCCCACTCTGAGCTCAGTGCAGAGAGAGAGGAAGAGAATGGGCTAAAACCAGGGAAAAGGTAGGTACCCGCTCTATGTGGGCAGGGCTGGGACCTCAGACCGGCAGCAGGCTGAGCGGGGTCAGGATCCTGGCTGGCAGGAGCCAGCGGATGGAATCCCATACCAGCAGTGGGCTGAGCCCCCCCACTGCCAGTCTGGTGTCCTGGCCACTGGTTCCTCTCACCCCATTGCCGGTCTGGGGTTCTGGCTGCCAGCCACTTGCCAGATGGGGTTCCAGGTGCAGGCCCCGCTCAGCCCGCTGCCAGCCTAGGTGAATGGAACCCCAAGCTGGCAGCAGGCTGAGCGGGTCGGCGGTGTAAGATCAGCATTTTAATTTAATTTTAAATGAAGCTTCTCAAACATTTTTAAAACTTTGTTTACTTTACATACAACAATAGTTTAGTTATATAATATATAGACTTATGGAGAAAGACCTTCTAAAAAACGTTAAAATGTGTTACTGGCACGCGAAACCTTAAATTAAAGTGAATAAATGAAGACTTGGCACACCACTTCTGAAAGGTTGCCGACCTTTGCCTTAAATATTCTTGAACTGTATACTCCACCGATGATGTTACATGTAAATGAAAATATTCACTGTTAGATTATGAACCAGTCTGAGAATTATAATCTATTAGTATATTCATTGCAACTTGAACTCGGGATTGGAGGATAAGAGGTGCATGGTAGGGTCTGGATCGATCCTGGTTTCAACCTACCTCCTCTCCAAAATAAAGTAAAATTTTATTCAAATAAAGATTAGATTTTCCAACCATTATACTCAGATAAAGCTGATTATCCCCATCTGTACCTCCTGTACAGTAATTCCAAATTACATAGTTCTCTCCTATCTGTCCTAAATGAAGCCACAATTAGTTCTCCAAAAAAAGGCTTGTCAGATAATATGCCTCTTACAAACCAGTATCACTCTTGAATGTGGATAGTAAAATCCTAGCCAAGGCATATACAAACAAAATAGCACCTTTTCTACTATCCATTATCCATGCTGACCAGTAAGGGTACAGCGATCAGAGAGATGCCAACAATAACATAAGGAGGTTATTAAATATTATTCATTACCTTCAATGGAACAAAATAGAAGCCTAATTCTTAGTCTTGATTCCAGGAAAATACTTGATAGGGCCCCAGGAGATTTTTGTTCTCTACTTTAGAAGCCTTTAATTTTGGCTCTCAGTTTAGATTAGGGTTACAAATGTTTTTCCAACAATCTACGGCTGTGGCGATAACTTAAAATCTCTCCCCCCTCTCCTTTTGAATTATGACGAGGAATGAGGCAACAGAGCCCCTTCCCACTCCCCACTTCCCTAAATGTCATTATAATTGAATCTCTAGCCGTGCTAATGAAATCACACGTGACTATATTGAGAATTAAGAAGGGAAACCATGAATAGCAGATCACATTCTTTGAGATGATCTTTGAATTATCTGAGTTCTTCCCAAAACACTTCCTGCAATACAATGCAAGGGTCAGGCTTCAAAAATCAATTCACCATAAATCAATGGCCACTACCATAGCTCCATTATATATCAGTGAATTACTAGTTCAAATGGATTTGAAATCTTTTAGAGTAATGACTCCAGTAGAATTAGGTTCTATTTTTCAAGAAAACAAGCCAACCCTATTAAAGAAAAATATAACTGAATGTAGCCATCTGGCAAAATCTCTCTCTAATATTTGGTTTTACTTCTTTTCAAGCTTAAGCAGTTTTTTTTTAACTTCTCTCCTCCACTTAAAAAAAATTATAGATAAAGCCATGAAACTATGTGCATGGAAAACGATTTAAAAAAACCATCATCAAGAATTAGGCATGGTTTACACTAGAAAATTAAGTCAGCTTAAAATGTTGCCTCATGGATCTGAAAAATCCACATCCCTGAGAGACATAGCCATGCTGACCTAACCCTCAATGTAAACAGCACTAGGTTGATGGAAGAATTCTTCTGTCAGCCTAGCTACCACCTCTCAGGGAGGTGAACCCCTCCTGTCAGCATAGGTAGCATCTACGCTGAAGCACTACAGCAGTAAAGCTGCAAATGTGCACTGCTGTAACATTTCAAGTGTAGACAGGCCCTTAATGTTTTTTAAAGGAACAACCTCTTTTTAAAATCAGTTTAAAAAAAAACTAGTCAAGGCCATTTCCAGTGCTCCCACCTGCCCTTCGCCTCCTACCCCCTCACCAATTTTTATAAATTATTATCATGGTTTTCTCTTTTAAAATAAAATTCACCTGTTGATTTGTGGAAGACCAACTTAAACAACATGCAAAATTGTTTAAGGACATGATCCTACAAACACAAATTCAATATGGCCACTCACTTGAATGAAGTGACTCATGATCACTTGACGATAACCTGTCTGTTCATTCCCTTTGGAGCACCTGCATTTGGCCTCTGTCAGAGGACAGGATACTGGGCTTGATGGACCTTTGGTCTGACCCAGTATGGCCATTCTTATGTTCTTATGAGCTTGAGTTTTTGCAGACCTGGGTCCTCACTGAATGCAGGTTATACCTGGGAGCCATGAAACTGAGTACACATAAAGAGGTGTCAAAGTGCACAAAGTACATACATTGAATAAAAAAGAGGAAAAAAAGTTAATTTCTTTCATTTACAGTAATCTTAGATGTTAGTTCTAATAATAGTAAAAATATTCAGACAGAAATGTGAATTTTATGCTGAAGGTGTCCTTCAAACTACTGTCATTGAAGGAAAAAACAGAGGCTTACCTCTTCTCAACTGGCTGTTGTGCAATTACATAACATTCTTATGAACAATATGAGAGTAGCAACCTTTTACCTCTCACAAACACGAGGGCCAGATTTGGTGCACCATAGAACAACATATCCTCTGTATTATTATATAAGCATTATATCTCTAGTACTGAGCAATGACCATCTGAATTGCTAGCCTCAGCAGCCATCTACAAACCTGGCATAGAATTAGGACAGTATTAAAGGTAAAGCATAATCAATTATCTTTGAGAACTCATGGGCAATGAATGAGGTCCCAGATGACTAGAGACAGGCAAACATAGTACCTATCTTTAAAAGGGGGAACAAAGAGGACCCAGGAAATTATTGACCAGTCAGCCTAATTTTGATACCTTAAGGGATAGTTCAGTTGTTTGAGTATTAGCCTGCTGAAGCCAGCATTGTAAGCTCAAATCTTGAGGGGGGCCATTTGGGGATTTAGTTAGGGATGTCCTGCTTTGAGCAGGGGTTTGGACTAGATGACCTCCTGGGGTCCCTTCCAATCCTGATAGTCTTAAACAAAGATACTTAAACAAATTTTGAAAGCACCTAGAGGATAATAGGATGATAAGGAATAGCCAGTATGGATTTGTCAAGAAGAAATCAGGCCAAACCAATCTAATTTCCTTCTTTGACAGAGTTACTGGCCTAGTGGATAAGGAGAAGCAGTAGACATGATATACATTGATTTTAGTAAGGATTTAACACAGTCTCACATGACATTTTCATAAGCAAATTAGGGAAAGGTAATCTACATGAAATTAGTATAAGGTGAGTGTGCAAACTGATTGAAAGATTGTACTCAAAGAGTAGTTATCAATGGTTCACTGTCAAACTGGGAAGGCTTCTCTAGTGGGGCTCCACAGGGGTCAGTCCTAGGTCTGTTGTTTAATGTGGCTGTCAATAATCCATATCTTCTGGATAATAATCCACTATTTTTATGTGTAGATGAATGGAAATGCTATATCGTTTATGTTTGCATAAGTAGGGATTAGGCTTGCAATAAGATGGACAGTAAATTTTCATTAATTGTTAAGAATTAAGAAAAGGGAATTTAAAAGATTTCAGATATAAAACCAATTTTACTGTACTGAAAATAAGTGGAATCTATTTTTTACTGGTAAAAATCACAATGTCACAGTCCAAGGCAACTGCACCTGCATTTCCCCTCAGTGGCCGAGCAAGGTCACCCATTCTCAGACTTTTAACTCCCCAGCCACTGCAGTGGAGACCCTTGTCTCACTCCCTTCTGATTGGAGTCTTTCCAGACCACACAATTCTCTGCCTTCACTGTGTTATTCCCAGCAGAGACAGGATGCCCGAGGAGGCTTGCTAGCTTTCTCTTCAGAGATGGTTAACAGTGTGACCACCCATGGTTATAGATAACACACAGCTCTTTTATGCAAGCCTATTATTTAAGGTAAAAACACTACACAGAAAAATGGTTGAAAGCAATAAAAATCTACACGCATGCTAATAAGCTTACCAGAGATCACCCCAACTCTAACATGGGCACTGGCAAGAGCAGGCCTGCAAAACTCCACAAAGGGAGTTTCTTTTATGTTCACAAGTTCCTAGCAGCCTCAGCTCAGAACCAACACCCAGTCTTATGTATGTCAGTAGGCCTCGACCTTCCAACTCTTCTCTAAGGAATGGGGCCTCCATGACCGGGGTACTGTACATTTGCTGGATTGGAAAGAGGGTCCTGAGTCAGTTTAAAACCAGGCTATTTATCCAAAAATCATTTTTTTGTTGGTCATGAGAGAATACAATTTAAACAAGTACATGCATATCTCTCTGGGGAAGAGGGTGGCTTTATAGGGTTGATAACAGCGGATGTACCTACTAGAGAAGGTACATAATATTCCACAATAGCACATATGCAATTGAATTTTTAATACAACGGACCCCAAAGGTATTAAACCTAATTCTGCAAAGTTTACCTTAATTCCACAAGGTTTGTCCAGGATATTGTCAGTCTGTCACAGGATGATCTGACAAATTCTAGGAGACATGGTTCCTTAAATTGGAACAGCTAAATTTAGAGGACTATGCGTATACTATATAATTCCACTAACAGAATTCTTCATGAAAAATGAACTGTTCAACAGTATGTTTCTACAACAATGACAGTCTCTTTATCTACAGAAGCAACCTTCTTAGTGCAGTTCTGGAGTTATCCTAACTGTACGGGTATATATCTATGAGGGGTTAGAGGATGTTAATCTTAATAGAACATAATAAGCAGGGGATATTAAATCTATGAATGCATCATTCACATGGACACACCATTGGTATGAGCAGAGCTTCAAAAGAAAAAGGTTTGCTCTCACCGGTCAGGTGAGGGGAGCAGACAATTTCCCCTTGGAAGCCTGTCTAAGTGGTCCATTTATTTAGTGGTGGCTCCGGGCAGTCAGGAGCAATTCATGGTGTAAAGCCTTACTCACATCACTGAGAGAAAGAGGAAGGTAAAAGAACAAAGACAGGAGAAGCAGACGGAAGCAATTTTTATTAAAGGATTTTACAAATAGGAACACTGGGGGAAAATAGTCTGATGTAGCAAAATGATCTGGTTGTACTTACCATCCCAACATGTATATTAGTTGCCAGGATCAAATGACAATTTATATTCTATTGAATAATTCCAGAGAGATGAGGAATCCAGGGCAGGCATTTTAAAGTAATTATTGCATTTCTTTTGCCCTTACATCACTACCCAAAGGGTGCAGTCATCATCCAGAGACATGCCTCATGGCCCTAGTTTCTGTTTTAGTACAGTAACTGTTACACCAGGTCTTACCAAGAAGGCAACTCATACTAATATCCAGCTCTTACAAACAGAATCTCATCTGTTTCTTTACAAGTATATTGCTGGCATTTTGTCAAAACAGAATTGCACAAACCACCATGTTTTGATGAGGACATAAAGATTAAAAATTGGTTTCTGTGGCTCAATGCAAAGTTGACATTCAAGAAGAGGGGGAAAAAAAAGAAGCCAAGCATACAATTGATGTACACTAACCAACACCTTGTTTACTTATCCTCTAAGTAATCACCCGCCAACCCCTCTGCCCACAACTCTTTCTTAAACAGTTCACAATAAAACCTCAAGGCACATTTACACCTGGCCACAGACATTTCAAGGAAGCTAGTGTTTTCCAGCTCCCAATAAGCCATTAGGGATGCTTCCCGCCCACACCTCAATAGGCAGGTCAGCTCTGTTGACAGAAACAGTCAAAAGACCTGGGCTTTCTTACACAGGATATTTACACTGGGCTTTTTTACTACAAATTTTCCACTGGCACTAGCAGTGATGGGTGAGCTACTGTAAACAGCACCCCAGGCAATTCCAACACCATATCATCTATTCCTGCTAGGAACATATTTGCATGAGATGGTTCTTAAATTGAGAGCAGCTACCTGGCACCCTGTGGAGATGCACAGGTTTTAGTAGTAATGGGAAATTTTAGAGAAATAAGGTAAGTGTAGGCTGGGGCCTGGGGTCTTCGGTGGTGGGGGGCCCCCGCTTCGGTGGTAATTCGGTGGCAGGGGGTCCTTCCGCTCCGGGACCCGCCACTGAAGTGCCCCGAAGACCCGCGGCGGGAACCCCCCGCTGCCGAATTACCGAAGACTCAGCACTTCGGTGGCTGGTCCCGCTTCAGCAGTAATTTGGCGACGGGGGGTCCTTCCGCTCCAGAGCGGAAGGACCACCCCCCACCGCTGAAGACCCGGAGTGGAAGAAGTTCTGGGGGCCCCGGCCCCATGAGAGTTTTCCGGGGCCCCCGGAGAGAGTGAAGGACCCCACTCCAGGGGCCCCGAAAAAGTCTCATGGGGGCCCCTGCAGGGCCCAGGGCAAATTGCCCCACTTGCCCCAGTCCAGCACAGATTGAGGTATTTGCATTCACTACAGCAATGAATACTCATGTGACTGTTCTTAGAACACAGTAGGCATGTTTTGGTATGACTGCTGCATATGATTTATAAGCAGCCAATCATACAGAGCTTTTTTGCCTGAGAACTTTATTTTGGAACAGGTAGTTGTAAATGAGTGAGTGAAGACGAAGTGTTGTCTGGGAGCTCTCTCTCTTTCTCTCTGTGATACTCTTGTTAATAGCGAATGACAGTCTTCAAAATAGCTTATGGATCTGGCCAGACCATCTCTGGTTATATAACCACTTTCAACGCCTTGTTTACACTAGGGAATTTAAATGAATGTCCACTGTTGCTAACTCCAGTTTAGCTGCACCAGTGCCAGTGTTTGATGGGCTATTATTATATTAAATAATGTTGCAAGAGGCTGCGATCCTACAGGCCATGCGTTTCATCTGGTTTAGTGTTGGGAACAGCCTGATTTGAGGGGCCAGGCAGCACTTAACAAGTCACCTTTTCTCTGTTCTCATGCCCTTTGTTCTTGTGCCCCATGTAAGGGCTAAGGGAAGGTCAGGTTACTCCAGTTATGCTGATATGGATCTTAATAGCATCTGCATTCTGCAACTTCTGAGCAGCTGCATCACCTTCTTCTCCCCAATTACTCCTGCTGAGCAGCTGTACAGCAGGTATGGACATCCAGTTACTCAGGCTGAGTGTGAGGAGGATGAGTTGCTGCTGAGCAGCTGCAGAATGCAGGTGCCACTTATGGTCTGACCATCTGGGGATCATACACTCCCTGACCTCTAAGGGATGAGCTCTATCTCTGACTGCAGAGAATGGGACAAACTGGGTAGGAGAAGAGGTGGACTAGGGTGTGGGGGACAGATGGGGACGATGACTAGAAAGAAAGAGTAAGAAAGAAGGAATCGGAAAGGAAGAGAATTAAATACAGGGAGATATTCAGCAAGGAGAATAATTATTTGGAGGGGAAAAAACATTGGAAAAGACCTAAGAAAGGAGGGAGCTCAACAGGGAGAGAAAAAGTTAGTCAAGAAAGATAAAGAGCATGAACAAAAGCAAGAGAGACAAAGCTGATTTGTTTTTTATCTTATATAAAACTGCTGCCAGATAATATATTCATCAATAATGATATACACATATAAGCATGTGTGCGATGTGAAGATGAATGGATATATGCCAAAGAATCTTATGCTGGCTGTATGCCAGTTACCAGGGAAATGCACAGGATACATATCCAGCAGCTTTCCAGAGGGGAAAGAAAAGTCATTTAGGGAAAACTGGGTGAAAGCTTTGGAGTGGAATGGAAGCGAAGTCCCATGCTCATCTAGTGAATGAACTGAAGGGCAGAGAGTGCTGCCGAAAGGCTCAGTGTGTGAGCGAATAGTGGGGTTGAATGGCAAATCTGACTGCTGATGCTACAACAGGATAGAATCTCCAGTTCTCAAGACATATGGTGGGTAAGAGAAATCTAGTTTCTCATTTTGTTAGGAACATTGTTACCCTTTATAATTCAATGTCACTTTAGTTTGAATTTCACCTAAATTTAGCTTTAGGAAGGCAGTGTGAGCTAGTGGCTAGAACACTGGACTGGGATTCAGGAAACTTGGGGTTATTCCTAACTCTGCCACTGGCCTGCCAGTAGATGAGCCATTTCACTGCTCCATGCCTCAGTTTCCCCAGTTGTAAAATGGGGATAATGATATAACCCTTCTTGCAGAGTGTGAGCTTGACTCTACATCTTGTCCTAAGTCCAAAATATCCTGCTTGCAGCCTCGCGTACTTATAAGTTTCCAGTGACATGTAGTTCTGATACTTTCTTGTCTTTTCCTCCCTGAGCAGTAGATAACCTTCTATTTGTACTCAACTTTAGAGCTAGGAATGTTGCTCATCCCAGGAGGTGGATATTGCTATGTTAAATGAGATTTTCTCTAATAGCTGGAGGCATTCTCAGGTTCACTTCAAATTGCAGATGGGAATAATGTGGAGAGTCTTTCAAAGAGATTAAAGCTAATCTTAAAAGACCCAAGAATATTTTTATTTAATTAAAAAGTTATAAATGACTTCCAGACATCCTACTGGAAGAAGTGATTATATATATTTGGCTTGATTTTCAAAGGTACCAAGAATTCACAGCTCTCACTGAAATCAATGTAAACTGTGGGTATTCAACATCTTTGAAAATCAAGCCAAAATTGCCTTTAGACTGTAAGCTCCTTAGGGCAGAGACCTGTTACTTGTTTGGCAAACCTATTCTTTTGCAGAGCACCTTTGCCCGGACAGAGCTATATGAGTAATAATCATAATAATAGAGAACAGATTTGTGCTGGAAGTTAGGAACATTTGATGTGGTTCTACAGTCTTTGTATTACACATTATTTTTTAACAAAAATAAACTTTAAATTTATAAGCAATGTACAAAGTGAAGCATGAACAACCCAACCTGTCTGAAAACAATTCAGAAACAGGAAGGTGTTTGCCTGCTCACATACAACTTGGATGCTTTCCCGTCATTCTCTATTTTAGTATCTTGAAATAATTTGAATCAAATGCTTCCAACTGGAAATCTTGGGGAACAAGCAGACTAAGAAGAGTGTGTTTGTAGTTGTTCTTGGAGCACTGAATCACAATGCTAAGTGATGGTGAGACATTGATGATACATGCGTGTACACATGCGAGTGTGCATACCCTCACTCTGTCACAGATCCACAGGATTGGTGCTACGCCCACAGCTTTGAAACAATTTCTCGGCAGAACACCTTCAGTGTGCCAGACCCCCACGGGGACTCACTCTTCCTTCAGGGTAAGCCGTGCGGCTTCTCCGCTTCCTAAGACTGAACCTCTGGGGCAACCGCACTCCTGCTTTATACTGTGAGCTCTGGTCAGACAGTCCAATTGAGATAGACTCCTGACATAGACTTGTACACTCTTAAGAGATTAATGCACCTCACCAAGCATTTGCAGTGCCCCTCAAATGGTGTTATCAAAACAGTCGGGTTATTAGTCAGCTGCAACACAGCATAGGAAGTCCTTTGGTTAGCATAGAGAAACTACAGTTAAAGCATAGTCCAAGTCCACTCTGGTTTGCCCAGAGCCTTGGCCAAGCTGTAGTGAACTCCATGTTCAGGCTCTGTCTTTTTCTCAGGTTGACCCTTGGTCAGTTCTCAAGTGGGATCCCCAATTTCTTCCAGCAGCCAGCTTTCAGCCCCCCCACACTCCCACCTTCCCAGTCCTTTGCTCTTTAGCTGGAGGATTTTGCTCAGCTTCCTTGTTAAGGGGTTGGGAATTCCATCTCCCTCTAGGTCATTGGTTGCTACGTGTCAATATCCTGGTGACGAGATTTGCCATTGTCTTCTCAGATTCTCCACTGATATGGGGTTGGCCCTCAGCCATTCAAGCTGAGACAGTTAGGCAGCATTCACACCTATGTCTCTTGGGTTGGCTTACACTGAAAACTTACACTGGCATAGCTACGTCTCCCAAAAGTGTGAAAAATGCATACCCCTGAGAGATATAGCTATGCTGACTTAGCCCCCAGTGATAGGTGGAAGAATTCTTCTGTTGCCCTAGCTGTTGTCTCCCAGGGAGATGTATTAACAACAGCAATGGGAGAACCCCTCCTGTCACTGGCCTGGTCTACACTACGCGTTTAAACCGATTTTAGCAGCGTTAAACCGATTTAACGCTGTACCCGTCCACACTACGAGGCCCTTTATATCGATATAAAGGGATCTTTAAATCGGTTTCTGTACTCTTCCCCGACGAGGGGAGTAGCGCTAAAATCGGTATTACCATATCGGATTAGGGTTAGTGTGGCCGCAAATCGATGGTATTGGCCTCCGGGCGGTAAACCACAGTGCACCACTGTGACCGCTCTGGACAGCAACCTCAACTCGGATGCAGTGGCCAGGTAAACAGGAAAAGCCCCGCGAAATTTTGATTTTCATTTCCTGTTTGCCCAGCGTGGAGCTCTGATCAGCACGGGTGGCAATGCAGTCCCAAATCCAAAAAGAGCTCCAGCATGGACCGTACAGGAGATACTGGATCTGATCGCTGTATGGGGAAACAAATCTGTTCTATCGAAGCTCCGTTACAGAAGACGAAATGCCAAAGCATTTGAAAAAAAATCTACAGGCTACACAGTGCTGCGTGACAAGCATAACGGGAAGCCAGAGACTCAAATGGACACTCATGGAGGGAGGGAGGGGGTACTGAGGACTCCAGCTATCCCACAGTCCCCAGCAGTCTCCGAAAAGTATTTGCATTCTTGGCTGAGCTCCCAATGCCTGTAGGTTCAAACACATTGTCTGGCGTGGTTCAGGGAATAGTTCATCAATTTACTCCCCCCCTCCACATGAAAGAAAAGGGAAAGAAATCGTTTCTTGACTTCTTTCAATGTCACCCTATGTCTATTGAATGCTGCTGGTAGACGCGATGCTGCAGCAGTGAACAGCAGTATCCACTCCTCTCCCCTGCCCGGTGGCAGATGGTGCAGTAGGACTGATAGCCGTCCTTGTTATCAACCCGTTAGTGCTCCTGGCTGGCTTGAGGTGAGGCTGGCTGGAGGTGCCTGGGTGAAAATCGGAATGATTCTCAGTCATTCCCAGTAGATGGGACAGAACGGCTGGTAACTGTCCTCATCATAGCAACTGGGGGCTGAGCTTCATCAGCCCCCTCCCTTTCCTGTGTAAAGAAAAGATTCTGTCCTGCCTGGACTATCATAGCAGCTGGATGCTGGGCTCCTCTCCCCCGCAACGCTTAATGTTCTGCCTGGACTGTCATAGCACCGGGAGGCTGCCTCCCCCTCATTTTATCTCACTAACAAGTCACTGTTTCTTATTCCTGCATTCTTTATAACTTCATCACACAAATGGGGAGGACACTGCCACTGTTTCCCAGGAAGGTTGGGGGAGGAGGGAAGTAACCGGTGGGGTTGTTGCAGGGGCACCCCCCGTGAATGGCATGTAGCTCATCATTTCTGCGGGATCTGACATGGAGCAGCTGTGCTCTCTGATACACTGGTTCTCTAGTACACTTGCCCCATATTCTAGGCAGGACTGACTCTATTTTTAGAAACCATAAAGGAGGGATTGACTCGGGAAGTCATTCCCAGTTTTGCCTTTGTGCCCCCAGCCGATCTCAGCCAGGGGCACCCATGATAGCAGCAGACAATACAGAAGGACAGATAATCGTCATCTTATTGCCAATTTACACCGGCAGCAGACGGTACAGAACGACTGATAACCATCTCTGCTATCATGCAAAAGCAAATGAATGCTGCTGTGCAGCGCTGGAGTATCGCCTCTGTCCGCGGCATCCAGTACACATACGGTGACTGTAAACAAAAAAAAAAAGCTGAATGGGCTCCATGGTTGCCGTGCTATGGTGTCTGCCAGAGCAATCCAGGGAAAAAGGATGCGAAATGATTGTCTGCCGTTGCTTTCCTGGAGGAAGGAATGACTGACGACATTTACCCGGAACCACCCGCGACAATTATTTTTGCCCCATCAGCCACTGGGCTCTCAACCCAGAATTCTAAGGGGCGGGGGAGACTGCGGGAACTATGGGATAGCTACATAATAGCTACCCACAGTGCAATGCTCCGGAAATCGACGCTAGCCTCGGACCATGGATGCACACCGCCGAATTAATGTGCTTAATGTGGCCGCGTGCACTCGACTTTATACAATCTGTTTTATAAAACCGGTTTATGTAAAATTGGAATAATCCCGTAGTGTAGACGTACCCACTGCAGCGAGTGCATGGGCAGTGGGTGAAGCGCCCCTTTAGGGAGGCTAGCCCACTGGCCCCTGAAGCCCTGAACCTCTCCTTCATTCCCAGCTGGAGCCCCGAGCCCCCAGTGGCCTGAGCCATGCCAGCCAGCCCTATAGTTGCATGGCCCAGCTGGCCTGTCCCCCACCAGCCGGCCTAAGCCACCCCAGGCTGCGCTGGCTGGCCCAATCCTAGCTGCTGGCCTGATCCCTGGGCCAGCCTGAGCACCAGCCCAAGCCACCCCTGGCTGCTGGCTGAGCTCCAGAGGCCGCGGCTGGAGCTGAGTCCCAGCTGGCTACAGGGTGGGGCCACAGCCTTAACCATGGAAGGCTAAGCCTCAGAGAAAAGTCCTTTCCCCACTACTAGGCTTCCATGCAAAATGTAGGAAAAACTAAGGCATACAGAGGAGGTTATAAAAATGTTACAGAAAATTCCCACTTCATCACACCCCCCCAGCAGAAGTCACAACACTCCTTCAATACACATATAATCCCCCTGCCTTCCATGTAGTCTCCTTGGTGATGGCTGTAACTACAAAATGACTCACTTTGACTGGGAGGCACTGGAGCCCCCAGTATCAAATTCATAAGGTATCATCATCACTGCATTTCCTGGTCTTGTTTCAAGGATCCTTGATCAATATAGTAACACGGTGCCTTCAGTCAGCCTAAGCCCTAAACCATAATTCAGCATGGCGTCTCATAGGTATATTAACAAATCAACTTAATAATATACCTTCTCAGCAGAATTATGTATTAAATATTACAGAAACAACATTCACGGTTTATGAACATCAGGAAAAAGGAAAGGAATCTGGATTAAATTGAGCATAAACCAGACATCTATAGAGAAGAGAACAACATACTCCTAACAAAGAGTACTTTCTAGGCATTCCTCTTCCAGCAGCTATCATTAAACTCCTCCTGTTAATAATGCACCTTGGTCCAGTGGCTAATGCATCAGGCTGGGAGTTAAACAACAGGGGTTCTATTCACAGATCTGCTGATAAATCCCTGGGTGACTTTGACTTTACTTACAGCTTGATTTTCAGAGGTGCTAAGATCTGATGAACGCCAAAGGGAGCTGCAAGTAGTCATTGCCCTTTAAACATTATCCACTTCCTTCTCTATGCCTCACTCTCCCCATCTGTTCCTCATCTGTAAAATGGGACTAATGATGCCCACTTTTGAAAGTTCTTTGAGATCTATTGATGCAAAGTGCTAGACAAGTACTAAATATTATATTATTATAAAACTTGTGCAGTCCCAGTGAATTAATACCACATGACTCCAGGTGCTGGCTATGTCATCAGATGGCAATGTAAAATCCCTTAGACTGTATTATTTATTCAGAAGATTATAATTATGAAAAATGAAATAAAACCTCAGCCTAATAAGTATCAGGCCCTTCAAGAATGGATTATAAACACCATTTTCCAGGTACCAGATGATAGGAATCACAATGTTAAGACACACACTTATTTTAATGATCCTGGTCAAAAGGGCTGTCCACAATGTTTATTTATTTATTAATTTTTAGTTAAGTAGACAATATAAATCTTGGCTTTCATAAAAAGCCCCCTTGCTACATTCTATTTAGTTTAAATTGGCATGTATGTGATTCAACCTGAAAAGCCCAGCCAAATCCAATTAATGTCATTGAAACTCCAGGAGTACACATATATGTTTTCAGTTTAAAAATGGAGTAAAAAAAAAAATCCATAAGGCCTAAATTTGGATTTTTTCCTATTTTTCATTTGGAGGAGGGGAAAGGAGGTAAGGGAGTAATCATAATAATAATAAAAATGTCATGGAAGTAGAAAAATCAGCCCATCAAGCCCATTTTACTTGGCAGGTTGCTTTTCCTCTTTTGCTACAAAATACTTTATTCCTCAGATTTTTTTTAGATTTCCAAAAAAAAAAAAAAAAAAAAAAGGCCAGCTGGAATTCTAGTGGACTCAGTTGTTACTTGCAAAATTTGTGGTAACTCTCCCTCTCCTTTTACTCGCAAAACTTGGTTTTCTATTTACAGGTAGAGATCCTGATGGCTTATTCGTTATATCCTCATCCCCGTCATTGGGCGTAGGCAAGTCACCAGCAGATGAACTGTAAATTAACTTCAGCTAGAAGCCAAAAGAAAACATGCCATTTCTATCGCTTGGCTTTTTCATCTATGGTAATTCCACATGTTTCTCCAAGTCACATACTCCTCCCTGAGGGAATCACCTCTCCTTTCATTATGAATTAGGCATTACTGGAACTCCAATAGTCTGGAGAGAGACTGGTGGAGGTAACTCCTCTCCATTTCTAAAATGGTTAGTTTGATAGCCGCAGGCTGAATGCAGTAAAGAACAGAGCTAATTTTGCTCACAAAAACTTTTGTAGCTTATTACAGAAAAAAAACAGTTCTTTAAAAATATTCCTGAAATATGAGTGTTTTGCAGAGGTTGCCACAGAAACACATAGAGCATATAATCCAAAATAGGATGTCTAGACAAACTCCTACTGTCTGACCTTTTATGTATTTCCTAATACAACCAATCTTGCCAAGCAAATTGGTGACTAAGCAGCAATTCACTTTACACTGTGTCATAAAGGCCTGACAAGGCCCAGGTCACAGTTATAAATTTCAGTCTGGCTACTTCAGCAACTCTCAGCTTCCTTTACCAACACAACTCCCGTGTGGTTTCTGAGCTGTGATGTGTACTCTGGATCATCATGAAGTAATTTTGGGGCTGTAAAATCCAAAAACCACAGTTCTGCTGAAAAACAGAGAGCACTTTCATCCAGTAGGACCCCAGAGTTTACATAAAACTGTAAAAGGAAGACTGGAGAAAGCCTCTGGTGAAAACAAAATAAAAGGCAGTGACGTTAAGGCATAGAGCAGCCATCTATTTCTGGGGGGCTCATAGTTGGCATCCCTGCCACTAAACATATTAACTACTAACTCCAGTGGTGTTAATAGCACCAACACATGCTAATCACACCCTGATTCACAACCTTCTTTCTACTTTGGGCTCCTCTCGCCTCCTGCCAGGAAAAGTTTGTTTATTTATGTATTAGAAGTTGCCTTGTACAAAATTAGCTGTCTAATTATTGTTTCACCACAGAAAATTGAGAAGCTGTAGTTAAATACTAAGCCATTCAGACTGCTCAGGTTCTTATGCAAAGAATCAGAAAAATGGCTTAGAAAAGAAGACAAAACCCAACATTAGGGGCCCTGTGTTTAAAAGATAATATTTGAAGCCCATAAAGGTGAAGAGATTTACACAAAAAAATCTTCCAAAGGAGAAACAAAAGCTAATTTTTCTGCTTTGTTCCAGAGACAAAGAAAAAAAATTGGAGCTTAGTTTGGAGTCAGGCTAAAAGTGAACAGTGGATCACACACTCAGCTAGAACAAATATTGTTGGTCCCAGCTGCAATGACATGGTTACTAAAGGGAAATTGTGGAGAAGGCTCTCAAAGAGTACAATGATTGCAGTGGGTGGAGTGGTGCACATGTAAGTTCCTAGACAGGGAGAAAGAGAGACAAAAGGAAGAGATATTGTAGAAGGGAAATGAAATGGAAGAGCAAGAATATGGAGGAAAAGAAAGGGAAGTAGTTAATATTTGTACAGCACTTTCAATGTGTAAAATATAACTCCGCTAAGTATTAACAACTGTTAATATCTGGCCACTCCATATGAATTTCATTTGCTATAGAGGTATATTGGATTTTATATATATTTTCTGTGAAATTTAATTTTCCATACATATTCAGCCAGGAAAGAGAGAGCTTCCCATGGGTGACGTGCTCATTAACATGCTAACAGAAACACTTCCAAGGAGGATGTGTGCTCTGAGGCACAGAGGGAGGAGAGGACCCTGTGAAAGGCTCTAATGGGCTGACCTTTCATCTTCTGAGCTACTTGTTTTGATTTTATGTACAAGATCTGTTTCCCTTTTAAAAAAAATCATCCCTTAGTTCAAAGAAATGGGAGGAAGAAAGAGGAAATTAAAATAGTGCATTTTTCAAACTAGTGCACTGGACCTAATCAAACATATTATGCCTTTGAAAGATAATTGTACTTTTAATTTGGGATTTTAGAGTGTCTGTCACTTTTTTGGTGGTTATAAAATGAACATTATGCTCTATTTATATTAGTATGGTCTAGTGGATAAGGCACTGGACAAGGAACCAGGAGATCTGGATTCAATTCCCAACCCTGCCACAAACATGCTGTGGGACCTTAGGCAAGTCACTTCACCTCTCTCTGCCTCTGTTTCTCCTCCCAGCCTTTGTCTGTCTTGTCTATTTAATTTGTAAGCTCTTCAGAGGTATGCCCAGGGATATGGTTAGATAGATTTCACTGAGATGATTGTGACATACATACAGTAACTCTCTAGGAGTAAAAGCAGCAGAGATATCATACTGATTCCAATTAGTTTCACCACCATCTCTCCCCTGAAACACTTATGGTTGACCCTGAACATTCTCTAATGCTTGCCTGTAGAGGTGTATGATGCTGTATTGCAATCTATCACCAATGGTCTTTTATTCAGTTAGAACACGCACTGCCATTCTATCTTTTCCCTGATAGGTGTTCATAAAACAGTCCAATCAGTCAATAGTCATCTTGCAATATTCCTTTGGAAAATATATACAAGGGAGTGCTAAACTTGTGGATATCTGAGGACTCCAAACTTTACCATGTACCATGAGGTCCAAAGAATCTGTGTCTTTGAGGCCATGCTGTTTTGGTTTTTTTTTGTTACAACAACAACAAAACAGAGAATACAATCAGGCTATATTCCTTCATATGTATTGCTGCAGAAAGCATAAAAGGTACCCAAACTTATGTACAGAAAGGGTTTTCACATGTTAGCCTTTTAACATAATGGCTAGGCAGGTGGCCAGCAGGAACTACTGACACCATTAACAACATTAACAAATGATGTAGGTAGCCAGTCTATATTACCTTAGTTTCTTGTCACTGTTAACCTCGTCCTTCCTCTTCCACTCCCTCCACTTGGTTATCACACCAACATGTTGTATCATGGGTTAATTTTGATTACCAGCTCTTTGGGGGAGGTGTGTGTGTGTGTGTGTGTGTATTTATATGGCGGGGCCTTAATATGATTGGGGCCTCTGATAACAAATATCTTCATGTACACAGCAAACCAAACCAGGTTCATATTCTGGGCTCAGTTATTTACATGGCAGATAACAGTCTCTCGCTCTTTGGCTAATGCATTTTCCACATTCACAGACAGACAGCTCTTATGTCTCAGACTTTGTGGAGGACAAAAGACCCAACACACCCGTATTACTAAATTGCATTAATGCTGCTTTGGACTGTCATTCCATTGTGCAGTGATGGGTTCAATCTTGTTCAATCAGCCAGCCGTAACTGCATCACAGAACTAAAAGCGAGCTCCAGATTGACTGGAACCCAGAATTCTTTTGAAGACATTAATGTTAACACAAAACAGATTAATAACCAAAACAGGGGCTGGAACTGTGCCCTCTGGAATGCCTCAGAGCTGTCTGAATGTGCAGCATCTCTGGTCTGTGTGCGCCCCTTGCTTGAGTGACAGCTAACTGAAGGCAGCAAGAGGGAAGTGAACTTCGAAGTGCACACATGCACAGAGTCGCAGAAGAAAACTAGTCCCTCTTGCTATTACAGTTTAATGGCTGTGACTGTTCTGCACACTCAAGCCATTCAGAACTTCACAACCGTGGGAGTAAAGTCTAAGTCCCCTTTCTCCAAATCACATGGCTCTGCCCTTTATGTTAAAGGAGAATCTTTTTTTGTTTGTTTTTTAGATGTTAGTAATATAGGGCCTATATAACTCGGCCGAAATGGTTCCAGTTCTCTCCAATAGAGTGCAATAGTACGTATACACCCACATGCATGTGTGCCAGTATCATGAAAAGGAACAGACCTGAGGGTTACACTGAAATTACTGAAGATGACAATCACAGAATACCCCCACTTTCTCTGAAATATCAAACACAAGCTTTGCTTTAAAAATGTGAAAATCCACCTCTCAAATCTATGTCATCCTCATCTACATCCTACAGCCATTACACTACCATACCAACAACAGAATCATGTTTTACAAGTCAACTCCCAGGTGAGGAAATCTATTTGATCTCTGGCCTTTTAGTGTACATAAACTCAGGATGTTTATCATCACTACATAATGACACTAATATCTCTGTAATGGATGCTTTGTCCAAAAACTTACTTGTATTATTGCCATCTGTACTGAGGGGTTAAGGGGTTGATAGTTTAAACATTTGAGTTAAAGCAAGAAAACAGAAGTTTAGCAACGGACAGATTTTGCACTTGGATAATTCCATCATGGCTTTGGTTTGAAAAGATAAAAAAGAAATGGCAATTTTGACTTATTTGCTCATGTTAGAATAGAGTTTAATCAACTTTAGAACCAATCCATAAATTAAATGATTTCATTAAGATGACGAATTGCATTTTTTTCTATGCAATAGCTACTTTTTATGATCATTTATGATTTATTGTTTGTAATACAGCAACATCCAGGGATCTCAGACACAGCTGGGGTTCTGTTACGCTAGGTTCTGTACAGAGGTAAGGAAGAGATGGACAAGCCTGCCTGCTGAGAAAACTGGATGTTAAAAAGAGCTTATTCTTAAAACCTGTTAATGAATGTATTATTTTGAAAAAAATCTCTCTAAACATAAATAAACTCCACGTGTCTAACATTTTGCCATATAGTTTCCCTGGGACCAACAGAAAAAGATAAGCTAATTGTGTTTTCCTTTTAATGTTCAATATAAGAGATTCTAAGGAGTTCAATAATTTACTTGTATGCAAAACTTAATGAAACATAGCTTAAACATGCCCTCACCATGTTTATCAAGTGAAGAGAACTCTTGTTGCATGGCAAAATCTGGGGAAAGCAATGACAATAAGAAATCAATTTTTTTGAAAAAAAAAATCAGGAGTGAAATCCTCAGACCTGCTCTAGAAGTCTGAACTCCTACCGGCATTGACACTGCAGAAGAGAGCCATAAGGAAGGCTGCCTGCCTTCTGAGATCTCATAGGAAGCCCTAGCATAAGGTGCACGCCAGGATGTGGCTAGGGGCAGGAGTGGTGTGTGAGGGAGGTCCACAGCAATAGCACTGCAATGATTCTGGGCATCACTGTGGCCCATCGCACAGCTTAGGGAGGATGCTGGAATTTGGACAGCCCCCACTGCTGTCTAACTTAGACCCCAGAGCAGCTCAGGATCAGAAGATCCAAAGATGGCTTAAAGCCACCATACCCCACCTCCTCCCATCAGGCTCTGAGTTCCATCTCACTCCAGGTGAAAGAATCTAGAAGTGTCTGCGGTGAGCGCACAGACTGAGACTTATGTCTTGTATACTGCTGAGCACACTGTCAGAACATCATAATCACCAGAAGGCTCAGACATGTTAAAGGCATATAAGCCTCGTTCGTATTTCACTTGCAGCAGTTTTAGATGGATGTGACTCCCATTGATTTCCCCAGTGCAACCGGGTGCTGACTTGGGCACTACAGCTCAAGCCATGGCACATGTGCTTTGCAAAGCAACATAATCAATTTTTCCCTTTCCAGTTCCTTATTTTATATTTTAAACAAAGAAGCTACCCTGGATCATTTTCACACCACCTTGCTTAGTCTCACAAAGTATGTTCCTCTTTATGGATGAGTAGTTGCTCAGACTCTGATTTCTGGAATCTCCCCAACATGTTATATCAGAGTCGTCCAAAATGGTCTCAGCAAAAACCTGAAACTATGTGACTCTTGCTTGGTTTCAGTTACAAAACTCAGATCATGCCCACTAAAAGGTTTGGTGAGGCTCAGGAACTGCAAGGGTAACTGGGCCTACATGCAATTTGCTCAGCTCTGGAACTCAAAGCAAACTTCAGGGAACAGGAAAGAGAGTGTACGCAGCCAAAATATAGAAAACGTTTGCGTGAACCACTGTGTACTAAAGCAAAAGAGTTTCATGTTGATTTTGCTGTTTCTTCAGTTAGGCTGCCTTCAACATATTGCTTTATTATGCGTAATTTTGTGCTCCTATAAATGATTCTACCCTTTTGCAGAGGCTTCATTCTCTCATCTACTGACCTGTCAAACTTTCCTTTTTGTACCCTTCTGACTCTCATCTCTGATCTGGTTTCAAGAGTTTATTTAGTCCCAGCTGATTTTTCATTGCCCTGTAGTTCTTTGGCTAAAGTCAAGGCACCCGATTCTGTGCTGTTTTATTCCTGTGAACCAACTCCATTAGCTTGAGAGAAGTTACTCCTGAATTACAGTCTTGTAAGTAAGAGACCTAGGCCCACGACATCAAAATAAAATAATAGAGCTCAAATTGCTTTATAAAATAGTATCTGTATTTTATAGGTAAGGAAATTAAGGCATAAAGAAGTGAAGTAACTTGCTCAAGATAACACAGGGTTCAAAAATCCCCCATTTGCCCATGTTATCAGGGATTCAGAACTGCCTCTGTTCGCATTTACTTCAACAGCACTTCTGCTAATTTCTTTGTTATGCCTCTTGCACTGGCATCAGACACCAGAGAAATTTCCCCTAAGTAACAGCTGTATAATTTTAGATTTAGCTTTGTAATTCTTTTCTCATATTTCCCCCTAAGTCACACTTTACCTCTTTCACTGCTTACTATTATTTCCTGTCAGTTCATTCTTTGCTTATTTTAGCTTCTTCCTTCCTCTTTACTGGTTGTCTGCCCCCATATATGCCTACCCTACACGTTTATACTCTTTCCGATTGTTGCCTGTTTTTTTTGTTAGTATATTGATTCCCATTCTTGGCCATTGTCAGATTCTCACAGAATGGCCTACATGGCTGATATTTTCTCAGCATGATTCACTGTCCCTCACTGATGGACATGCCTTCCTTCATCTCTTATACTACAGTACCCCAGCTCTGCCTGAAGAAATCTCTTAGGGCCTCATTCTTCAGTTGGAACTCCTTACAATAAACACTCAATTCCCTTTCCACACTTAAAGTCCCCCCTCTTAACATCTCATCTGTAGTCTTTAGTTCTGCATAGAGATGGGCAGGAAAATAAAACAAAACCCTGGATCCAAACATCCCTGAACATGAGAATTTATCTTTGAGGATCAGGTCCATCTCTAATTTTGAATGAACCAAAATAAACTGAATTCTTTGGTTAATATGAACATCAACTAAATCAGTGGTTCTCAAAGCCGGTCCGCCGCTTGTTCAGAGAAAGCCCCTGGCGAGACGGGCCGGGTCGGTTTGTTTACCTGCCACGTCCACGGGTTCGGCTGATAGCGGCTCTCAGTGGCCGCAGTTCGCTGCTCCAGGCCAATTAGGGCTGCGGGAAGCTGCCCCCAGTCCGTGCCGCTTCCCGCTGCCCCCACTGGCCTGGAGCGGTGAACTGCGGCCACTGGGAGCCATGATCAACTGAACCTGCAGAGGCGGCAAGTAAACAAACCGGCCCGCCCACCAGGGTCTTTCCGTGAACAAGCTGTGGACTGTCTTTGAGAACCACTGAGCTAAATAACTTCTTCAGTGTATTGTCTTTTTTTTTTTTAAAAGGGTCAAGTAGGAGGACCCTGGAGATTCAAGTTAATGGGGTCTAATATGGTTTCACTTGCATACCAACGTGATGAGCAGGGATAGATTAGGTAGCAATTGTGCTCAGTTTAGGTGACTGCTGAGTCCACTTTTGAAAGAAATTTGCAGGTAGTTATACATATTTGTGAAGGAAGAAATGAGCAGGAGTAAGCTTTCATTCTCCTGAATGTTCTTTAAAGTGGAAAGCCTCAGCAGCTTTATTCTCCCTTAGTTCTTGGTGACACTCGTTCAAATTTTGGTCATTGTTTCCAGCCAGGAATCTAACCAGCAAGGTTTACCATCCCCATGGCATCTGGCTTCCTTCCATAGTATCTGAGTGCCTTCTCCTCTAAGTCAGAACCACGTCATGGAACATTTGCAAATCTTAAGATTCTGCTACCTTTTTTTGTTGTTGTTGCCCCTATTTCTCTTGGTTCTCAGTTCCCTGCAGCTGCTGAACAATATCAACCCCAAAATGGAAGAGAAATGTAACCCTTCTGCCAGGCCGAATTGATAGCAGCAGGGCCGGGGTCAATACATAGGGGTCCCTTCCCTGAAATATAATGCAAAACCAGCTCGAGCCCCCACCCAGTGACCTGGGAATATCTTACACACACCCCTGGGTGCCTCAAAGAGGCAATACTTCTCCTCTCGCAAGCACAGGAAATTGGGCCGTGTCCTTTTCCCTGGGCTCTTGAGTCCAGCAACCCCCAAATCACCCCAAGACTCCAAAGTCCAATACCCCAAATGTCCCTAGAGTTCAGCAACCCAAAGATCACCCACAGTCCCAAAAGTCCCACAATCCAAAAGTCTCTGTCCCGGGTCAGTGCAGCCCCAGAGTTCGAGAGTCTATCTGCAGGGGTCCCCCCCTCCCAGCCTGGGTAGAAAGGGGCACCTTACGTGGTCCGGGACCAACTGCCCTGCTTCTCCGTGGATTTCTGCTTCTGCCTTCTCCACGAACTGCTCTACTCTACCAGCCACTCCACTCTGCTCCTCCAGCCATCCTCACAAACTGCTCCACTCCACCAGCTGTCCCATGATCCGCTCCAGCTGTCCCTGCAAACTGCTCGGCTCCGCTCACTCCATGGGCCACTCCACCCGTCCCACAGCTGCTTTGCTCTGCCAGCTGCTCTGCTCCACCAGCTGTCCCGTGATCTGCTTCAGCCATCCCCACAAACTGCTCGGCTCCACTCACTCCGTGCTCCACAAACTGCTCCACTCCGCTCTGCCAGCTGCTCTGCTCCACAGTATAGCTTCAGGCTCCCCCACTAGTTAGCACAGTACCCAGTGCTCTCAGCTCAGCAATTCCAGCTCTTAGTGATTTCAGCTCACAGTAGGGGAGCCCCAGTGCTAGTGCACCATTAGCCCATAGCGAGTTCAGCTCAGTAACCTGTATCTAGATTCTTAAGGGAATAAAAAATCAACTCTGATATTCCACAGTGGAAAGAGGAGTAGGTGGAACTAGTGCTTCTGGCTCACATAAGGAGCCTACATCATCAGGTACAAATACCTGTCCCCAGCCTCTCTCAATTCACTGGGTTTTGGAACCCATGCCCCTTCTCTAGCAAGTGCTATTTAGTTGATAGTGAAACCCTTTATCATAAAACAGTTTCGTAGTTCCTCATTTGCTTAATCAGGGTGTGTCATAAACAGATAGCTAAGGGTTAATGTCTCTTTCACCTAAAACAAAAAAGTAACCTGAAGCACCTGACCAGAGGACCAATCAGAAAACCAGACTTTTTTAGATCTGGGTGGAGGGAAGTTTGTGTCTAAGTTCTTTGTTTTCTGCCTGTACTCTCTTGGCTATGAAAAGTAATTTTTTTTGTCTCCTGCCTTTTTAATCTTCTGTTTCCCAGTTGTAAGTACAAAAGATCAGATAGTGATTTATATGTTTTTTTGTATTTACATGTCTATAGTTGCTGGAGTGTTTTAAATTGTATTTTTTTTAAATAAAGCTGTTTATTTATATTTTTTTAAGTAATTGACCCTGTATTTGTCACCTTAATACAGAGAGACCATTTTTATGTATTTTTTTTTTATAGAAAGCTTTCTTTTTAAGACCTGTTGAAGTTTTTTTGTAGTGGGGAACTCCAGGGAATTGAGTCTTTCCTCACCAGGGAATTGGTGGGAGGAAGAAGTCAGGGGGAAATCTGTGTGTGTTAGATTTACTAGCCTGACTTTGCATTCCCTCTGGGTGAGGGGGGAAGAGAGATTAGCTCTCGGTACTTCTGTTTTCCAAGGCTGGAAACGGGGGAGGGTGGAATCTCTCTGTTTAGATTCACGGAGCTTGCTTTTGTGTGTCTCTCCAGGAACACCTGGAGGGGGGAAGGGAAAAGGTTTATTTCCCTTTGTTGTGAGACTCAAAGGATTTGGGTTTTGGGGTCCCCAGGGAAGGTTTTTGGGGGGACCAGAGTGCCCCAAAACACTCTAATTTTTTGGGTGGTGGCAGCTTTACCAGGTCCAAGCTGGTAACTAAGCTTGGAGGTTTTTATACTAACCCCCATATTTTGGACGCTAAGGTCCAAATCTGGGACTAGGTTATGATATGGTGTGCAGCGTTGTTTGAAGTTTTTCTTTAGTGGGGAACTCCAGGGAATTGAGTCTTTCCTCACCAGGGAATTGGTGGGAGGAAGAAGTCAGGGGGAAATCTGTGTGTGTTAGATTTACTAGCCTGACTTTGCATTCCCTCTGGGTGAGGGGGGAAGAGAGATTAGCTCTCGGTACTTCTGTTTTCCAAGGCTGGAAACGGGGGAGGGTGGAATCCTTCTGTTTAGATTCACGGAGCTTGCTTCTGTGTGTCTCTCCAGGAACACCTGGAGGGGGGAAGGGAAAAGGTTTATTTCCCTTTGTTGTGAGACTCAAGGGATTTGGGTCTTGGGGTCCCCAGGGAAGGTTTTTGGGGGGACCAGAGTGCCCCAAAACACTCTAATTTTTTGGGTGGTGGCAGCTTTACCAGGTCCAAGCTGGTAACTAAGCTTGGAGGTTTTCATGCTAACCCCCATATTTTGGACGCTAAGGTCCAAATCTGGGACTAGGTTATGACAGGGTGACAACACTTAATTCCTCCTGCCCCAATAACAAAGAAATTGGGGATCCCACAGCTGTGAAAGTAACCATTTTAGGCTGCCGTGCGCTATGCTAGGCGGAGTGGGTCTGCCTAAGCAAACACGATCAGCCTCTGAAATTCTTTTCCACACTCGCCATAATCCATCACCAGATGTCAGGGTAGAGCTCATCCTGACTCTACTTACAGAAATATAAACATAGCCAATCAGCTAGTAAACCTCTCTTCTTTCCACATAGTTTGCTGCACTCCTTATATAATCTAAATAAATTTATGAGATGAAAACACATACACAGAATTGGGATTTTCAAAGCTGACTAGGGGATTTAGCCACACAATTAAAATCCAAACTAACTCTTCCTCCCAAAAAATAACCACTCCTAAGACCAACTCCTTCTTAAAAAAATTAATATACGCTGTAGTAGGAGAGGTGAAACAAACTTAAACTTGGAGAGCACAGAGCCTGGAACTCCCAGTTCATCCAACACCAGTAACTTCCAATTTCCTCCCTCACGGCATCTCTCCCAGCAGCCCTTTAGTACAGCCCCAAAGAAACACAAATTCAATAAGAACTTATTATTGTCCTTGAAGTTCCTAATGGGCCTGATTCTGATCTGACATCAGTTTCATTCTGCTGTAATCCTACTGATCTCAGGGGAGTTACTCCTGATTTATACTAGTCCAAGTGACAGGAGAATTGGGCCTCAAATCTGAATTTTCAAAAGATTTGAGGCCCCTTTTTTCAATAACCGTCTCAGTCATGATCTCTCCCGGCACTAATGCGCTATTATTTAGGAGGTGTTTTTTAAGATGTTGAGCATGCTGGAGACACTGGCCAGAGGAACAGCAGCGAGAGAGGTAGTGGGAGCACTTCCAACTCAGATTTGATTGATGAGCCAAAAGCACCCACAGAGCCTCTGAAAGCAAGGCTTGCAGGAGTAGCTGGGATAGTTCACTTACAGGATTCTTATTGCTTTTGTCTCTTTTTATGACAGCTCTTTGTAACTGGGTTGTAAGGCTACAGTAGTGGGGTAAGCAAAAAAAAGTAAGGGGACTTCACACAGAGTAGAGCTGGTTGATAAAACACTACATTATTTTTATAAGGTTTTTTTTGTTTGTTTTTTACTTTTTTTCTTACATTTTTCAAAATTTCAATGAATTTTTTTGAAAAATAAAAAAATTTCAACTAGCTTTAGAGCAGATTGAAAAAAATGGGAAAACTTTCTTACAATTTTGCAGGATATCCCTCCCCACAAAAATCAATCAAAAATTCAAATAAAAAAAAATGAGCAGCTCTAACTTAGATACAGGTCACACACAGCAAATTACATCCCCATTAGGAATCCTATATAGAACCTGGTGCTGCTGCACCAGGAATGTGCAGCTCCCCATGAATCCAATGGGAGCCATACAACCACAGTGGCTACAACACTCAGCCCAGAAGGTGTGGCTGCCAAGGCAGCTATAGTGTGGTTCTATGTTGTTGTAGCTTAAAATGAAATTAGTACCCAACATGTCCACAACTTTCAGATTCAAAAGAAGCAAACTTTTTTTTTTTTTAATTTTGTCTCAGCTTTGTGTTAAAGTTGTGAAGTGGCTTTGGAATTGAATGCAGATAGCTAGATATAAAGTGGAAAAAAAACCTGTTTGTGCTTAGACCACAGACAGCATTGTGGTCACTGCTGCCATTAAATACTCCGCTATTTGGTGAAATATGCAACTGAAAATGACAATCAATCCTAGAAATCTCAGATGCACACTATACACACTCACTCACTTTTTGGGTATAAAAAGAAAAAAGTTGCCTTTTGCCGTCTCCACTGGGAATCTTTCCCAAACAGACTGACATCTGCAGAATTTGGAAGAGACACCTTCCACACACATGGAAATCTGCTGCTGCCAAGAAAAAAAAAATCTTGTAAAATCACCTTATAAGGTTTGCAATTTTTGGAGAGGTTTTTATTTCCTTCTCTCTTAGAGTTAACTTGTGGCTTTTCTCACAATTGCTGCATTTCAATGGTGAAGTCTCTCTCTCTTTCTCTCTCTCTCTCTCACACACACACACACACTTCTCTCTCACACATATGTGTATGCTGTCCTACATGCTAGTAACCATAGCCTCATGCTGAATGATTTGGTACCTCAAAAACTTCAGACATCCTCAGACATCACAATAAGCTAGTGCAAGGCTGGTTCTTTGGTAAGCATATAGAGACTTCATGAAAATACATTCAACATTACATCATAGTCCTAAAGAAATCTGTTTACTGTGTACTTTTGGGGAAATGCATGAGGAAGATCCTGCACCTCCAGTGTTCAGAACTGAAGGGAAATCTCCTTCTGGAAGCAAATATTGTCACAATTGAGCAAGCAGCCTAGACTCCCAGGTTGATGGTTTCAGTTAGGAATGCTCTGTATATGTGTAAATAGAAGGCAATCAAGAATTTGTACCATAGTTCCTGGTCTTTGAAGGACCAATAAAACGGGGTGGTGTGCACTGCACATGGCTTCCTCCGTCTTATCTTTACATCAGCTCTTAACAACTTCTACCCCTATAATGAGCCCAGTTTAATTTGCTGCTACCCCTCCCAACCAGTGTGGTCTCCTGTATTAGTCTTATCACTCAGCTCAGTAATTCCGTAAGTACATAAATACCTATAATTAGCTCAGCACCATTCTGTTCAAACTGCAGTTAAAACGGCCATGGTGCAAATACAGTGGTTGCCCAGCTTGTGGCCTCTATATTAATTCTTGTGGCCATTTCCAATCACTTGGCTAAATGCTTCTGAAGCCAAAAGGGGCTGTTGCTACCCACTTCATAAAGGCTTTTCAGAACACTGCAATCCTGAAGGAGAGGGCTGGTTTCCAATTGCCATTAACAGGGTCTTTGCTGCACCCTGAAAACTCACAGCAATCAATGTAAGTGAAGATACAACAGCATCTTTTACTCACTGGAAGGCAGATTCAGTAACTGCTGGATACCAGGGCAAAGAACTCCATCTTCAACAAGGGCATTTACCACAGTGTTGTTATTATTAGTTAGCTTCCAGTGAGGTGCCCCCTTGGCTCATCTGATAACATAGGCCTATCCCTCCCTGTGCGTTACACGTACATTCCCTTGCTGATTTTCACCTTCACTGTGACATCCGTGGGTGCTAGCTTCCTGGTTATTCACCCTGGATGTCCATTTAGCAGCTATGGACATCTTTAATTTTCAGGTAGAGTTTATTCCAGTGAAGAACAACATGGTGACTAACTTGACATGTGGTACTGCTACCTAACTACTTAGATATCTATCTTAGGTACTTATACCTAAGGCCTCATTACCATAGTGTCAGAGGACCTAATATTCTTCAATGTATTCAACCACATGATGCCCCTGAGAGGCAGGGAAGTGCTATTCTTCTTTCTTTCTTTTATTATTATTTTTTAGGGTTTTTTTTCATACATTGGGGAACTGAGGCACAGAGAAACAAAGTGACCTGCCCAAGGTCACACAGGACATTAGTGGCAACATAGGGAATTGAATTTGGGTCTTCCAAGTCCCAGGCTAGTGCCATAACCACTGGTTCATCCTCCCTCTGACCCTATCAGTACATGGCAGATGTTTCCAGATAATGAACTTCCCTTGCTAAGTCAGGGACCCTGATAACTGTCTATATCTAGAGAAAAGCTATGTCAGACATTCTTCCAAGACCCACAGCTGACCTTTCTCAGGGACCACTGACTTGCTTTGGTCTTTATTTTCTAAATAGCCTAAAGTGCTATGCACATCTCTTGTCACCACCAAGGTTGTTATATCCCCGTTATTATTTGGCGTAATACTTATTACCACCATCACCATACAAACCAACTAAAATGTGTCAGGGAAGAAAATAAAAATAAAATGTAATTTTATACATTTAAAGTCTATGAAACGTGGATGGAATTTTCATGGAAATAGGAAAGGTTAATAGCTATGGAACAGTTAACCCATTACATGCAAGGTTCCATGTTATTCTTTCATATCTAGAGGAAGGTTGAACATTTAGTCTATAGTACACCCGGGAGTGCCTGTCCTAGCTTGGAGCTTTTTTATATTCACCCTCCACATATATAATTGGATGCTGGACAAACCAGTTTCTATGGAATAAAAATTGGTCTAATCAAGTCCTCAAAATTGAGGCGGTCTGAGTAAGTGCACCATGCTGAGTAACTTTTGTTGTATTGTCCTTTTATACAGTAAGCAAGTTCAACAAGCTTAAGATAATTAGTTCAGGTTTCTGAGTGTCACACCTGGGTTTTGTATTAGATAGTGACAAATTTATGATAAGCTTTCCTGGTGTCCTTTAAATGTGTAGTTAACACATTTTACACCCATTGATGTTATCTTTGCTGATCCCCAACATACATATGGTTGTAGTGAAAGTGATCAAGGTACCTGTCATTTCTATAGATGATTTTGAATATAGACCTCCAAATTATATATGATGTTGTGATAGGGCCCTCAGTGTCTGGGCAGCCTAGTGGCGAGATTGTTGGTTAGGAGGAAGGTAGGGGGACTCCTCCTTCTGCCACAGATAGTGGCCCAGGGTCCTGTGTTGCTCAATCCCTTAAACAGGGGAGATGGATCTTTCTCCCAGCCATGAAGGGGTGTTCAGGGCCTGTATTCCTGACCTGCTCCTATGCAAATACTCTCAGTTTGGGGCATGGCCCCGCTCGTCCATTTGTCTCGCAGTTGGGACTTCTCTGTAGGTTCCCCTTGGGCAGCGAAGGT
This sequence comes from Gopherus flavomarginatus, assembly GCF_025201925.1. Classification (NCBI taxonomy): domain Eukaryota; kingdom Metazoa; phylum Chordata; order Testudines; family Testudinidae; genus Gopherus; species Gopherus flavomarginatus. The sequence continues at coordinate 193,612,084 of NC_066618.1, forward strand.
TTACTCGCCTCCAGTAGCTGCATTGGCAGACCGGTTGCTGGTCTGTGCCTTCAGGCAGACATACAGAGAGCTCCTGCCTCTTTGCTAGTCAGCCCTTGACTGAGCCAGGCTCCCTTCTTTTCTCCCTCCTCCAGGCCTGGCACTGGCTGCAGCTATAACAAGGCAGGGCTAGCTGAACCCACAGGTGTTCTTTAACTCCTGCTGTGCCCAGCTGCTGTCTCTCTGCTTCTTTACACATTCCCCCCAACCCGGCCCCATGACTCTATTTGGGGTCTGCCCCCCCTCCAACTGTTCTCCACTGTCCTGTGAAAAGAAGTCTGCTTTCAGATGGGCTCTCTCGGCCCAATGCTGGATGTGAAAGGAGAAGGGCTGGAGAGAAAGGTACCATCTCATGATTCAGGGATTTGTGTCCTTCATGGCATAGAGCCAGTGGAGGGGGGCATGGTCGGTAAATAGGGTGAAGTGCATGCCCAGAAAATAACGGAGCGAGTCCATGGCCCACTTTACCGCCACGACTTCTTTCTCGATTACAGAATAGGTCTTCTCTCGTGGGAACAGCTTCCTGCTAATATACAGGATGGGTGTTTGTTGCCCCCTAACACCTATGATAGAACTGCTCCTAGGTCCATGTTTGAGGCATCTGTTTGTAACAAAAACTCCTTGGTGAAGTCAGGGCTGTACAAGATGGGTTCCTATAAGAGCCAGGCCTTCAAAGTTTGAAATGCCTCCTCCCAGACTCTGGTCCACTGGATCCACAGCTGGAGGGCCTGGACTTTGCTAATCAAGGGTCAGATTATGCGCTTTCCCAATGTGTACCTGAGGTACGTGGTCTCAGTCTTCCCAAGGTGACATTTGGTGGGGTTTGCCGTCAGGCCAGCCTCCTTGAGGGACTGCAGGACATGTTTCAAATGGTGCGGCCAATCGCGACTATAAAACACCACGTCATCTAGGTACACAGCTGAATATCTGCTATGGGGACAGAGAATTCAGTCCATCAGCTGCTGAAATGTGTCCAGGGCCCCATGCAAACCGAAGGGCATGGTCCTTTAGAGGCATGGGGCTCTTGGTTCCAGCCGACGCTGAAGGTGGTCTCATCATGGGAGACTTGCCAGCTAGGTAGTTCTCCATCATGGTATCAGGGTGATGTCTCAACACCCACTCTCTTCCCTCAAGAGGCAGGATCTGGACAAACTGCTCTAGCAGGACCCACTCAGCAACCTGCGCCCCAGTCTTTGCTTCTGGTTTAAGCCATCCCCAGCATGAGTTGTGCAGCATCTGGGTGAACAGTAGAGGCCAGTGCTCCTTAAGAGACATTTGTATTAGGAAATTAAGATTGTTTTAATGGAGACTTCCTTGCTGCCTAGGTGTTGAAAGTTTGGAGGTCAGGGGACTATGACAGCAGGGATAATGTAGGAAAAGCAGACTATGAGCTTTACAGAAACTAACAAATGACAGACTCCTAGCTAGGCTAAGCATCTGCCGAGGCAATGGCTAAACGCATCCTTTCCACACTACTCCAGCTGACTACACAGAGACTACTTTACATGAGATCAGATTTTCATCTTCATGCAGGTTTCCTGCATTCCACATCAGGGTGAAGTCAATATTTGTCTATTTTCTCTGAGCAACTTGGAGGAAAAAAGCTGCAAATCTTCACTGACCATCTTATACACATACACCTAACTCCCTCCCAGCAAACTAATTCACCTATAGTGCATCTCAGTTTACTCAGCTGACTTCAGTGAGTCACACTGGCGACGATTTTACCCTGCCAGTATGTCTGCACTACAGCTGGGAGCACACCTTCCAGCCCGGGTAGACAGACTCACGCTAGCTCAGGCCAGGCTAGTATGCCAAAACTAGCACTGGACATAGTGGCACCTGCTAACAAGCTGAGTCCAAGCCCATTCGGCCCCCTAGATTCAATCTTTGGCAGCTAGCCCGAGTCCCCTCCAGTGCCTCACTGTCCACTCTGCTTTTTTCGGTGTGCCAGCTCAGCCAAGCTAGTGTACTTCTGTCTCCTCAGGCTGGGAGGCATGCTCCCAGCTATAGCACAGACATACTCTGAGGGCCTAATTCTCCTCTTCCTGCCACCATCTTCATCCTCAGCTTCGGCAGAGTGAAAGGAGAATAAGTACTCCTAACTTACCCCAAAGTGACAGGAAAGTCAACTTCCAAGTGTGCACTTGCTACAGATCTTATGTTCTTCAGGGAGGATCTTTCTTTTAATCTTCAGAATTTTAAACCAAAAATAAAGTAGGTGAGCACACTATTAAAAGTAGCCACTGCTCTGAGGGAGGGATGGGTGTGGGTGTATCCAATCATGACTAACCTGGGGAGACCATAGCCGTTTCTAGGAGAGCGGGTGTTTGGTTTTATTTTGGTACAGAACAGTTGGCAGACACTCCCGGTTCCTCTATCCAAGTCTTTTGTTTGAAATAAGTTACCATCACTCAAGAGAGCTAGACACACAAACAAAAAAGGAACAGTGCAGTATATAAAGCATTAAAAGTATATATAGAGAGGATTTTTTCTCTCACAGGATTTGAACCATATGAGCATTCGTTCTCATTCTCTCTCTCTCTCTCTCTCACACACACACACAAGAAACATTTACATGATAGATATCTAACACTGGAGCTCTCCTTGTGTGTGCTTTACCTTCTTTCTGCTACAGTAGCTCTTGCTGAGAGGGGGAGAGAGAAAAAAAAACCCAGCAGACTGGCATAGATCAGGCTTCCTGAGAGGCTTCCAAGTAGGCCTGGGAGAGCAGTTCAAATTGCCTGATTTAGCTAAATTTTATTTAAACTAAAATTAGCTAGTGGGGTGACTCAACTGGCTAAGGAGCCACTTGTGGATTCTGCTCCACTTGGGAGGCTATGGCTCTTTTTCCAGCCCCTTTTGGTTAAGTCCGGAAATGTATATGTGATTGCAGCAAGTTACTGAATCTCCTTCAGCAGTCACCCCAGCAGCTTGGCCTGGGATGGGGGGAAACAATCAGAATGGAGGGGAGATTGCTTTGCAGAACAGTTTCTCCATAAATACAGAATGGGAAAAGCAGCACCAGCAGAGATTTGAGAGTGTTGTTGCCTCTTGGGATACTGCGCACTGCGCATTCTGGGTCACAGGCCTATTTGCCTTGGGTGCCTGTGAAGAAGGGACGGAGGGTGATGTGGGGAAAGCATGAGGAATACAAAATGAGAAATAAATGCTGCTCTAAGGGCTAGGACTACTCTCTCTCTTTTTGTGTGTGTTGCCTGAATTCCAGCTCTCGACACTGTATCAGCGATATAAGTGTGGTCTGGAGTTTATTTTTCTATTTCTTTTTTTGGAGCATTTCCTACCACTTTCCAGACAATTACCAAACCAAGTTTAAAATATCTGCAGAGTTATCTTTTTTCCTGGTAGGACGGAACTGCAATGACTCCTTTTGTCCATATTTTTGGATAGCTACTGTATAAGGTAAATGGGCAGGCCATGCCAGGCATAGCCAGTGCCACATACGATCGAGATACACTGAGGGCTGCTTCACTGTGGAGTTACCTATTTCTTCCTGTGAAAACTCCAGCCTCCAGAGACTGCTGACATAACATCAACGCAGACTGAGAATCCCAAACTCTATTGCCTTGCAGCTTGTGTGCAGTTATTTACACTAGTGCAAAGCAAGTGTCAAATGACTACATATGGTGCAAGGTAATGATGAGTTATGCCCTCAGTCTTCACAGTCAAGAGGTGGTGACTTACTATGACAGCAGGGTTTCTGTTACACTCAATTCAGAAGGGATTGTGTTTTCAGGTCACACATCCAGATGGATTCAGACTTTGCATTTTGGATATACTGCTGCCACACAGCCTGTTTTATATAGCACGGAGCCATGTAGCGTAACTCCTTGCAAAGGACAAAGCATCAGATTCACATGCCTGGTTTCTATTACCCTTTATGAGCCATTTGATGCACTTAGAAAAACAAGTACCATACTCAGTTTTATATGCTAGGATTAGATCACATTAAGAAGGTTGTGACATCCAGTGATCATTGGGCAAAACCCCAGACACTCCTGAATGCTCACCCTGCTTTGCCATTGATTTGTGGGGTCTTGCACAAATAATTTAGGCTCTCTGTGCCTACCTCAATGGGTAGTATAAGGGAAAATTACTTAATGTCTGAAGATGTAAATCCTTGTGTAAATGCTAAATATTCTAATCTTTCCTTTTTAAAAATTGTGCCATTGGCCTTGTGAATGTTAGCATGTCTGACAGATAGAAAGGAAACAAGTTCTCTTCAGACAGCATAGTGATGAGTGCTGTGTAAGAGCTTAGGGCAAGGCTCTGGCTGTCCCTTCTATAGATGCACAAGGGTGGCAGAGGGCACAATGAGACTCCCCTTCTGCTTTCATCGTTCATCATACAAAGACTGAGCAGAATTGTATTCCCTGGGTTCAAAGCATGTGGCACCCCAAAAGGAGTGGGGAGAAGGAAGTAGGTCCGTATCTCCACCCCTACACACCAGTTGGCTACTACAGGGGGTAGTAAGCTGCTCCCCATGAAGGGGGGTAGTGGAAAGCACACTGCCTTTGCTCACTTAGGGAAGCATTTTGATTCCCTAAAGCAGAAGACCTCCTTATCCTCTCCCTGAGCAAGGCTGGAGTCACACCAACCTAAATGGCACAACTGAGGCCTTAGCTTAGATTAATTGCTTCTTACTAGGTGGCAGTGTCCTATTATTCTGTTCTCAAATGTCCCTTTTCACACAGACATTCTTTGCAGCTATAATGAGATTATGAAAAAATAAAACTAAGCATTATACGAACCCCATACTTAACCTATTGAAATGGTGTCCACATTGTTTGATGTTACTGATAGGCCACTGGTTTTCACTTGATCCCTTTTATTTGGCGGTTTCATTCTCTCACTCTGAATGGCCAAATGTGCCACAATTAGCTGCCTGGAGTACCATGATGGGAACACATCTCATCTTGGTAAATCTCACATGTCACAGAGAACATGTGTGTCAGTGACCGTAGCTTGCCAAGTGTGCTTGCCAACTGAAGGTGTTGCTGGCACCAGAAGAAGATTCACCAGGCTTCCAGCTAAGAAAATACCTGGGGCATGTAGTGATCTCCTTTCTTTCCTTTAGTAAGAAGTCCAAGGCTCGGGGAGATGGCTTTGTTTGTGCCACTGGTCTCACAGAGCCCTAGGGAGAAAGGCAGAAGTGCAGTTTTGGATTTTCACCGATGGCGTCCTCCTTACTTTTCTCTGCCCTTTTGTGAATGGACTGCAGCTTACCCAAGGATGTGCCTCATTTTCTGACTCTTGTTACAGCCAGAGCACAACATGGAGCCACAGATGTATGCAGATTTAGTAGCACAGGTGTGCTGTATATACCATGCTGAATAAATACGGGGAAAGAAAATCTGAGCTCAGAAAGAGAAAACCAAAGCCTGAGTCCTCATCCTTGACAGTAGAGACATACAACAGCAGCAGAGAAAAACTGAAATGAAACACCACCCCTTACACTCTATGAACAGATTAATCTACTCTGCTAGATTTCAAAAGAACACCCTTGAGATAAGTATCAGAGGGGTAGCCGTGTTAGTCTGGATCTGTAAAAGTAGCAGAGTCCTGTGGCACCTTATAGACTAACAGAAGTATTACAGCATGAGCTTTCCTGGGTGAATCCACATGATCTAATGAAGTGGGTATTCACCCACGAAAGCTCATGCTCCAATACTTGTTAGTCTATAAGGTGCCACAGTCCTCTTTGCTACTCTTGAGACAGTCATATATTTAAAAAAAATCTTTTGGGAAGATTCTGCTCTCAAGATATGTCTACAAGACAGCTGGGAGTGAGCTTCCCAGCCTGAGCAGACAGACATGTGCTAACAGGGCTTGCAATGGCACACTAAGGATAGCTCTGTGGATGTAGCTGCACCAGCAGAGGCTCAGATTAGCCATCCAACCTCGGCCTGTCAGGATGGGATAGGTCCAAACTCGGGTGGCCTCCAACATCCACTGGTTCTGCAACATCCACACCGTTATTTTTAGCATGCTAGCAGGCGCTTTCCTACACAAGTCTGTCTACCCAGGCTAGGAAGCTTGCTTTCAGCTGCAGTGTAGACATACCCTCAGTTACACTGGTGTAAATACCAGATAACTGCATTAACTTCAGAGGTGTTACTCTGGATTTATACTGTTGTAATGGAGAGCAAAAGGTGACTCTATATCTGTATTACCATCTTGGCTTGTGCATTGTTCTGATGATGAGCTCCATGTGGGTTGATCACGGCATCTCCCCAGAGCCTCATTGTCTTCATTTGGGCTCTGCATAGATGCAGGGTCAGCTTGCACAGAGCTCTTTGCCAGATCAGAGCTTTAGCAGACCGGCACTAAGGGTTTGAGCGCCCTAGGCGGACAGCAATTTCGCCGCCCCGCGTGCTGGTCCCGCAGCTCCGGTGGAGCTGCCGCAGTCGTGCCTGCGGAGGGTCCGGTGCTCTGCAGCTCCGGTGGAGCTGCCGCAGTCGTGCCTGCGGGAGGTCCACCGGAGCTGTGCAAGGAGCTGACCGTCCGCAGGCACGACTGCGGCAGCTCCACCGGAGCCGCCTGCAGCCCCCTCTGGCAAAATGGCGCCCACCAATAATCCTGGCGCCCTAGGCGATTGCCTAGGCTGCCTAAATGGTAGCGCCAGCCCTGAGCCTTAGACTAGTAAAGAATAAAAAACAAAACACCCCCTCCATACTCACAAAAAGCCCCTCTGCTGATAAAGGAGGCACCATGAGGAATCTTGCAGTGCCACTGCCTGAGATACAGTTGTTCTGTGGCTATGCAGAGTTTAGCTTCCAGTGCACCTTTCACCAGTACTGGATTCCTTACTAAGTTAAAGTGTATGGTTTAAATCCAATTCAGAATGCCCACAGAGGGGAGTTTGCTCCAGTTTACTTAGTTGGTTTTTAAGCCACTTTTAAATATGAATATCCACAAAGCCTTAGATAATGGGCCAGTTTCCCCAAAGATACAAACAGGACTCTAGAAGAGCCAAAAAAAATGTTTGTAAAAGCACAAGAGCAAGGTAATTTGCACCAATTTGGCTCTAAACACATGTGCAGCACAGTGGTTGCAACTGAAAGTACCATGTACTTACAGCTGCTGCACAGAGACAGCCGAGAGACAGAAATTATTTCCTATACTTAGATGTTGACATTTTAATGGTAACCGGCATAACTTACACTGATTTGGTATTCTGTGGCAAGGGAACACAGTGCTTGTCATCTGCTTGCATCAGGGGGCCAAACTGATCCCAAGGAGTGCTAGGAATGATGTAGTGTGAGTTAGAGCAGCTGGTGATAGCTTTAGTTTAGCTGCTTTCCTGCTACAAATGTGTTCCCCACATTCACCAGCATACAGGTTACACTTATTTTCGACACCTGGTGCAGTTTACACTGCTTTGCTACTTACACCAGATTTCAAATCAACTTACACCATTGCAAAATTTGGCCCAGAAATTTTCATGGGAGTTTCACCTTCATACTCCAAACTATATTTGGCTAAATTTGGCTGTGGGGGTGGGGGACAACTTTTGGAGAAGTGCAGTAGTTACTGCACAGACACAGCTGCTGTTTTTCCAAATGAATGAAATACACTATCTCATCTGTTTTAATACTGTTTTAAGTAAAATTAATTTGGCCCATGATTTGCTCTAAATTTCATTTCTTATATTCAGATCTTGTTTTGGTGTGTTAGAGATGCAAAAAGTATCTCTAACAGGAAGATGTTAACTTTAATATATCAGGGCAGGTAAAGCTATAAATGATCTTATGCTAATTTTCAGGCAGATTTCTGTGGTCATGAAATAGATTTAGAAGAGGACAATTTGGCAACTCAGTATCAATGAGGAGTATAATATCAGGAAGGTTCTGTCATGGAGGGGAGAAGAGATGGGGCAGAGAAGGGTGGTTCCCAAGTCACCCTTTAAGGAGGGGATATTGGTGGGCCACAGATTGGGGAGGTTAAAAAAGTGAAAGTTGGGAAGGAGGCCAGACAGGGTAGGGCTTTATGTAGCAGTGTTCAAAGGACACATGCCTTGGGCTTGACCTAAAAATACTAAAACCAAAAGTCAAATGGCCAAAGCAATAATGGAGTTGCCATACACAGATCAATGAAGAATGTCAAGTTGTACTAGCTGCAGGGCCGGTTCCAGGCACCAGCGAAGGAAGCAGGTGCCTGGGGCGGCCAATAGAACGGGGCGGCAGTCCACCCATTGTGGGGGCGGCATGTCCAGGTCTGCAGTGGCAATTTGGCGGCAGGTCCTTCGCTCCCTTTTCAGCAGCACTTTGGTGGCAGCTCATTCGGGTTTCTCTTCTTTTCTTTTTTTCCTTCACCGCTTGGGGCAGCAAAAAAGCTGGAGCCGGCCCTGCTAGCTGAACTATTTGGGGCAAAATACTAAAGCCCTTAATCAGCTCTTACTTAACAGGAGTGTTGCCTGAGTGAGGGCTGGAGGCTTTGTCCCATTGAACTCTGTCTCTTGATATTTATGATTAACACTTACTACATCTGTACTGCCTTCTCGACTCAGAACAGCTCCAGTGAAGGGACATTAACACAACATTTCAGATGATTAGAATGTTCAGGTACCTCTGTATTTTGTTATTAGACTACAAATCAGTGTATCACTTTGGGGATGGGAAAATCCTTCAGGATCTCCTGCCTCTATGGTCCATGCATCAGAGAGAGCTCTGCTCTGGCACAGAGAGCAGGAAACAATTCCATCAGGAGCCAGTGTTTACCAGAGGTGTGGGATGAGTCCATTATTAAATGACAAGAAGCACTGCCTCGTTAAGTTTACCAAACCCTAACTGGCTTATGGTATAGTCGCGAGGAATGCTGAGGGAGGACACCCCTAAACTTAGAACACCCCATGTAGCACCGTGCATTGGAACTAGAGTGCTAAACCAGCTTAATGCAATTAATTCTTCATATATACACACTATGACAAAAACACTTCAGAAAAAACAGCCAACAGAAGAGAGAGGCTTAGGGCCTTCCAAAGAGAAGCAGTGACATACACAGGCACTTTGCAAGGGGTGTGTATTAGGTTTGTGTATTGTTGACACATAAAAATTAATCTAGAATAAGGTAGGATGTGATTTTAAAGCAGATTGCCTATTCCTGATTAAAGAGACAAGGGTGAGTAAAGTAATATCTTTTATTGGACCAGATTCTGTAGGTTAGAGAGAGAGAGAAGTTTTCAAGCTCTACAGAACTCTTCAGATCTTCCTGATTACGCCTGATTTACAGTAAAGATGTGAACGCTCTTATTCCTGAATAAGAATGTCCACACATGGACATCAGGAACAGCTATTTCAGAATAAATCCCTGCATAAACAAGCCCATATTCATGAGTCTCCAATAGACAGAAGGGGAAACTGATGTACAATGATGAAGTAGAGGAAAAGATGAAATGTGAAACTGGTACTGAGGCTAATTGGATATAATAAATGTACCGACACACATGAGTAGATATGGTATTTGTTCCCTTTGACCCATTTTTCAGGGCCCCCAAAAGTGCAAGAGTCAACTTTTTTGCTTCTCCTAGCCTCTCTTAATTATAATGTGAGAAAGCAAAAACACATGAAAATTGGGCACTTGGTAACGGAATAGCATTTCTCTCAAGTATAAAACTGCATTGCAGGATGACTAATTGTGGGATGAGTAATCCTTGTCTTTCCTCCAAAACACTTACTTCACAGTGGCCAAGAATACATACCATCAGGATGCTGTTATATCACTCCGGCTTTGCTCACATTGAGAAAGACAGAGGCTTTTAGGGGCTTGTGTGATTACCAAGCGGTATTCTTCTTCCTAGCAAAAAAAAGGGGCCACTCAGTCTTCATAGTTCATCTTGTACAGTTGTGAGGGTGTTTAGTTTGATGCTTCAAGGGAGCTGTCTTTCAAGCAAAAAAAAAAAAATTATTGTTGTGAAAGGAGATGGATATTCAGGTTGACAGAAAATGAAAACCTGCCCTACTCATGCTTTCATTAGTCTTCATTATGTGACCATGACAGCTTTAATTGCTGCCCCGCATACATAAGTAATAAAAATGTAAAATGTTTAAATGAACTGTGGCTCCCAAAAGCCATTATAAAAGATTAATGACAAGTACTCTTTGCTAACTTCAACCTCCTTGAGAAACACATCTGAGCAGCCCTTGTGGTTAAGATGATATTAGAACAATATTTGCCAGACCACTTGTCTCAAACCATTATGCACCAGGCTTTGATGGTTTTGATTATTCCATCTTTAGGTAGTCTGACTGCTAGACATATTTGATTCCAATTTACTCATATTTGACAACTTATCCCAGGCCTGCAATCTAAACAGTCTTCAGGTATTCTTGCTAATATTCTGTCTTCAAGAATTGCTGATGCTTGCATAGAGGGTTTTTACTGCAGAGGCTGTTGTATGGAATGTCTATTAGCAGCACTCCAAACTTGTCCTGCTAATTAATACTACCGGTACATAGCTGAAGAGGAAAATAGTACCAATCTCCTTTCTATTTAAACTGGAGACAGTACTCAACACCCACTTCCCTTTGCTGAAATGCAGATTTGAATCCTGATCCAAATGTAAGAACTGTCTGTAACATAGGTCGAACCAAAACTCCAGATCTCACCCTGCCAAACTTTAGGTAAGTTTAGCTCCATATCTAAGTCCTGCAATATAGGCTCCTCTCTAGTTAAAACATTAAAACTGAGATGAAGGGACTAAAGCCTTCTTTTCTTACAACTAGTCAGCAAATCTTCCATTTGTGGATTACAAACTCACCTGTCATGGAAACTCTGGCTCAAGAATTCAGTGTGCCAGATTGAACCTGATCCTTGCTCAGGTGCTCGGTAAGGGGTGGGAAGAGAAAAGCTAAGGAGACTTCCTCATGCCTCTTTGCACCCACCATATGGGGACTCACGCACAAATGCTCAACCTGAGTTCTCAAACTGCTGCTTGTTAGCATCTCCTGAGATGAATGTGACTCTCAAATAGGTTGGGGAGGAAGAGTCAGCCTGCCATATGGAAGATTGTGTGACACACAAGGGTACTGTAAGAGTGCCACTGTACCCACTCTGAATGGGTGCATTGCTGTGCTTAGGGTTTCAAGAATAGAGTTATAGTAGTTGATGCTAGGAAATTTAGGAAGGGATATGCCACCACGTGCTTCAGAGTATAAACTCATTTCTAACTATTAGGATGAGATTATACCACAGCAGTCTACTTCAGGATTTTGTACACTTTCCTCTGAAGCATCTGGTGCCAACCCTTCTTGGCAGTGGAATACTGAATTAGATGGACCATGGGTCTGATCCGGTAAGGCAATTCCTATATTCCCTTCTTCTTCAGGGCCTGACTCAATACAATGTTGAATTTAACCATAAGGTCTCCTTTCCTGAGATTATTATTAATTATAATTATTGTTAAATAAAATTTAGCCCTTCACCCTTGTATCCAGGCTCTCCAACACTTTTCTGCCCCTTCCCCAGGGCTTTACCAGGTCCCCCTAGCAAGTCGTGCAGTACTTCTGGGGTCCTGCCCCAGCTCCTTTTGCACAAGGAGCTCCACTGATCCCTCCAGGCTCTTGGCCACTTCTCTTCCCAAGGCAGCTGTCCCTCTGTCAGCCTCTGGGGAAGGACCTAATCCACCATCATCATCACCACAGCTTGAACACTGAACCTTAAGCACAGCAGCACACACTGCTACCACTTGAGGACTAACCATATTACCTGATAGCACAGGAAGGCTGTTATCCCAGGGAGAAGGGTGGCAGAGGTAGAGATGGACGGAGGGTTTTGGGTTACTAGGGTCATATTCTTGGTGGTGTTCAAAGAGATCTCAACCCACCTCTCTCTTTACCCCTCCTGGGAAGTTGGGGGCTTCTGCACCATGTGGTGCCCCCAGAAGCATGTGGGAAATGAGCTGTTGGGATAATGTGTTAGGTTAGGGGATTAGTTGGAGGGGCCCATCCCAATGCTTTCTTTCTCTCCCACTACACACTTTAGAAGTTGGGGGAGATAGTGCCCCACATTCCAGGTCCAGGAAGAAGTCAGAGTGATGAACCCAGTTTTCAACCCAAAAAATCTCCCTGCTGCTAAGATTGCTCTAGAAGCTCCATACTTTCCCAATGAAGTGTATGCTGCTGCTCTGGTGGTGGCACTGGCACAGTTCAATTGTGTGTGTGAGAAAGAATGTCGGTGCTCACTTTTTAATTTTGTCAGGCTCCCAATGTTTTCCCAAGGAATACCAAATAGAGAAAGGAAAGAGCGATTTTTAACTGCCAAACTTGAATGGAATTTCATCAATCCAAAAAAAAAAAAGGCATTTCTCTAGCCCAAGGGCTTTCTCCCTGCCAGAGTACAAATGCCTGATTCAAACTGTGGGCAGTGTTAAAGATTCTAATAAAAATAAACATAAAAAGGTTGCAAGAATCTTTTATAATGAAAGGTATTAGGCAAAATAAATAAAGGGGTCGCTACCTGCTGACCCTATAATAGAAACTGTCTGGAATTGTAATACACACTGAGGGCATATTTAGGAAGAGAGATGCCAGCAGTTGAATCTTTTTTTGCTATTTTCTTTCTGGCAGATCTCACATATTACAGTAAGGGTTGAATCCAAAGCCAATTAAGGTTAATGGGAGTCTTTCCATTCATTTCAATAGGCTTTGGATCAGGCTGCAGTGGGACTGGAGACCTGCAAAGAAAACCTAGTGTGAAGTGGGAGGTGAGGTTGGAGAATCACTAGTAGTGATCTTCACTCAAGTCTCTACTGGATCAATTTTTATGAGTGTCAACAGTATGCTAGATGCTACAGGATGGTATGGGGACAGGGGTTATGCTGCTGGAGGGGTCAGTTTTAAGATTATACCTAAAGCTGAAGTCCTGACCACATGTAGTCATTATTGATCCAACAGCCTTTCTTGTAACAGTGCAGATATTCTGGCCAAATTTCAACTCTAGCACTTTATCAGCTTGGTAGTTTACTTGCTTAAGAGAGTCTCCCAGTATTTTTAATTGGAGAAGTTATTCTTCACTTCCCTTCTTTAAAACACTATTGTGCACGGTATTTTTGGTGCACAAATACCTGTTGGGTTTCTACCACAGAGGTGGCTGTGTTCAGTGGTAAGGTGAAGTGATCCTCACGCACGTAGTCCATAAAATGCTTTGAGATCCCTTCGGGGTGAAAGGCAGCCCTGTATACACAAAGGTAAAAATGAGCTGGGATACAGACCCAGATAGAAACAGCAGAGACCTGAGGTGAGCCTGATGCAGGTCTGCCATTGGCAATGAGGCATTATAAATGTAGTTAAAGAAGTTGCCTGAGCCCTAAAATGTAGTTCCCGGCTAATGAAATTCTATTGTTTGGCAATGCCAGACTCAGCATTTCTTTGAGAGTTTGCTTTAAGACCACTAAGGTAACATCAATCCTTCCCAATTTTCATTATTAAAGCTATCCTTATTTACTGTAAACTCAATCGTCAAACAGCACCTAAACAGAACAGGCATTTAAATCAACAACAGTAGACACAGAAATGGTATTTATTATATGCATGTAAGCACAGCTTAGAGCATTCAAATGGGAGATTTGGACAGACTATTTTGGTGCCCATGTTTGAAAATATTACTAAAATACTAAAAATATTTCCAGGAAAGTGCTATTAATATAGATAAAGCTCTTGTGGTGATTACAGGGAAACAAAATCCCTAGTGTGAATGTAACCTCTCTCTTTTTTTATTACATGTTGGTTGAAAGCACAACTCTACTGCGAGCTGCATTTATCTAGGCCTTTGTTTCAAGCATGGCATAAACACACTAGGCTAAATTCTGCCTTCAGTTACACCCATAAAAATGCCACAATTTCACAGACATAATAGAGGACAGACTTAGGCATGGTCTACACTGGGGGTGTTGGGGGGGGGAGGATCAATCTAAGATACAGAACTTAGGCAACAAGAATAGCGTAGCTGAAGTTGACATATCTTAGATCGACTTAGATTGACTTACTTCACATCCTCGTGGTGCGGGATCAACGGCTTCCGCTTCCCCATCAACTCCGCTTCTGCTTCTTGTCCTGGTGGAGTTCCAGAGTCGATGAGGAGCACGTTCAGGGATCGATGTATCATGTCTAGACTAGATGCAATACATCAATCCCTGATAGATCGATCACTACCCGCCATCCGGCGGATAGTGTAGACATACCCTTAGCCCCACTGTGCTCAAGGACATAGGGAGATTGAGTAGGAACAGAGACACCAGGAAAGCTGAAGGCACTTCTCAGACTTGCAATAATGTTTATGGACAATACTTACCCAATAGTGAGGAAGGGTTAAATCAGAACCTCAGAGGTAGCAATTTGGCAATACACAGTGTATGCACTCAAGCAGTAAATACTAGTTTTTCCATTTTCCTCATTTGAAACCCAAATATTGCTCTGAAACACACCTTCCTCTGTATGGCAGCATCTCCTGTTCTAAGTTCTAGGATAGTTCTCTTTGCCATTCAGAAACACAGTGAAAAGCATATACAAGTGGGACAACCGTATACCAATAGCCCCAACAGCAGGAAAGCCTACACTCTGAAACACACACACCTGCTTCAGGCATAAACTTCGACAAGCAGCACTGGTGTCACATGAAGAAAAATATACATATAAAAGTTAAGGAAAAATCTTTTCCTAACTTAAAAAACAAAACCCAGCGCAAGTGAAAAACACCAACCACATGTTTTTGGATTTATTTCTTTATATTCTTTTTCTTCCTTTGTCTTGGCTGAGTTACTCATTATCTTATATGGGAGTAAAGCGATCTTCAAGGGAATCATTCCAATTGTATCATTCTGCACTATTGTAAAGCATCCCAGCTGTGCGTGACATGGGCTGTAGAATTTAAGACTAGAAATAACTTTGGAAGAGAATGTCACAGGATAACCTGAGCTGAGAGGCTCTCTTACAAATTGTCAAAATGGTCCCCAGATCTGAAGAATATAGAAGTGGGTAATATCAGATCACTCCTCTTCCCATTCCGCAAAGAACGACTCCTGCTTATTGCTTTTGCATTCAAGCATTGGAGTGAAAGTGTGGCTGTAATACTCAGCACACCTATTAGCCATGACTGGAAGTTATGGGGCTCTGGACCAAACACTAAGGCCCTTCAGGGATTAATGGAGTACAGGGATGGGAACATTTTCCGTGGCAGGAATTCACTGGTGTCTTTTTTTTTTTTTAAACTGTGCCAAGTCATTTCACTGGTAACTGAAATAGTTGCAGCTGTTGCATCATCCAAGATGGGACACGGCTTTCAGAGAGTTAAAGACTCAAGGGATTCATGATTGAAATACTGCCAGTAGAGCAAAATCTAGTCCATGTAGGCAGAACTTAATAGATGGTCGCCTAGAGCAGTAAAAATATTACAGACAGCAAAACAACTCAGTAACTGCATGGGTGACTAAGTCTATAGCAGAGATGGATATTTGCAGGTTTGCCTAGGGTAGCAGAACTCCCTAGAGTAGATTTAGTGTGTCCAGACATGGAGTATAGCATTCGCAACCTCCCATGAACGAACAGAAGAAATGAATGATGAAGATTCATGGTAGGAGATGCAATCCCCTGTCTATAGGAGTTTAGCTACTGACAGGCACATCTAGTGGTATCTAGGTAACTGCACCTATAGACCTAGGAACTTGTGAAATACTGAATAAGATTATAGACAATATTATTTGTGCAAAATAAATTCAATAAATCTCAAATCTTTAAAAACATTATTATTGTGTCTCATATGGAGTCTTCTCCCCTCCTCCCAGTGTTCTTGACAGGCTGAGGTCTGGGCTGCATCCAAGGCCTCCTAAAGGCTAGGTTTACACACTACTGATGCTGAATTCAATTGGTATAAACCAGTGCATAGAGCCTCCAGTAACTAAAAGTCCATTGTGTGGAAAGTCAGCTGTGATACAATCTCCCTTCCACTAGGGGGCTCAGAGAGGGCCAGAACAAATGGAACAGTTTTGCCTCCAGGTGCCAGCCAGGGTGAATCCAGCTACAGCAGTGATCTTGTTATTACTGTAATCTTTGCCCTTCCTTTCCACTACACCTCTCAATATGTGTTGCCATCCCATGTCACGTTGTTTTCACTTTGATTATAAGCTCTTCAAGGCAGGGACACTGGGCCAGATGCTGACCCAACTCTGGCATAATTCCATGAGTTACTCCTTTGAAATTAGTGAAGTCACATAGGATTGAGATAAATTAAAAAAAAAAAATTAGTCCTATTCCCTTTTATCCGTGCAAATTTGTGACACTGTAGGACTAACAAAATAATAGATAATATTAGCAATAGAGCTAGTTGGAAAAATGAGAACCTTTTTCCTGTCAAAATGTCAACAGCAACAAAAATGACTAGCTCTACAGATAGTTGAAAAATAGTGTTGTGAAAATACCATACTGGTTTTACATCAATATTTGAAATTGTGATGACAAATTTAATTAAAAAAAATTCAAAATTTGGAAAACATCATCAAGCTCTAATTAATACTGAAATTGTTCATGGTAGAGACTGATATCTCAGCACAGCATGGAGAGGGAAATGTGATGCTGGGGCTTCTTCCAATTCTAGTTTCATTTGTTAGTAACATATAGTAACTATTACCTATCACCTGAATTGTGTCAAATGATTGTTCAGAGAACAGATAGTAAAAGAAATGTTATTTTTTCTCAAGGGAAAGTGTTCAATCTAGTATAAAACCAGTTCTAATAAAATCATCCACTTGCAAGGAACGGAGAGCAAAGATTTCAGTGCACAAATGAGTGGGTTTAGCCCTCTGACAGCAAGACTCCTATTCTGCTGTGAAACAGCAATGAGCTGGAAAAGCATTCAGAGTACTGGCAAGGAAACAAGTACATTGTGATCATCATAAATCCTGGTCCACGTTAGAAAGCTACTTTCTATGGTCAGGGTCAACCCTAGGTTTATTTGGGGCTTTATACAGAGAAGGGTGGGCAGAACTTCATCCAGCTCTCTCCCTACCTGTGGTGGCCCCACCCACTAAACTCTATATACTCATGACAACTCCCCATCTGGCAGTGCGTGCAAAGGCTGCTAGCACATATTCAAGCCAGCCAGGAGCATAACAAGCAAAGCTGGGAGGAAAGCTGGCTTGGGGCCTTGCCAGCCTGCATCCTAGTGCCAGACCACAGACAGGGAAGGAACAGAGAAGATGAACAGGGAGAAGGGGACCCCAGGCCTCTGAAAGAGTGGGTGGTCAGTCAGTAACTTG
Source organism: Gopherus flavomarginatus (assembly GCF_025201925.1). Lineage (NCBI taxonomy): Eukaryota > Metazoa > Chordata > Testudines > Testudinidae > Gopherus > Gopherus flavomarginatus. Next base: position 193,629,392 of record NC_066618.1, read on the forward strand.
ATTATTGGAATTACTTGCTGTTTGGTGCAAAGCTCCTGGACATCTGGAGCTCTTTGCAACCCCAGAGGTAGCATAGGCCTGAGGCCACCCATAGCCATGGCAGAATGAGGTATACAAATCTGGAGGCAAAGTGGGATACCCAGAGTTTTCATTAGCATGTTACCTAAAATGCTCAGACACAGTAGTGCAGTTTTAGAAATAGCAATTGGGAACTGGTAAAACAAATGAGAGGCTATGCATGCATTCAGCTCGTTGAAGTATACTTAAAAACCACAGAAGAAGAAACTAGAATTGAAGTTTATAGATGCCCTTTGATACTCAAGATAACCTAAAGTGCTTTACAAAGTACTGTTTCAGATACTGGGAGTGCCTTGATTCTGCAGGAAAATATAGCAGCTCTCAGGCCCTCAGCAGTAAGTCTCACGTACAAGCAAAGACATTAGAAGTGTCTATTACATAGGAAGACAGACGTCAATCAGAACCCTGGGGTTGTCCTCTGCTCTTTTAAAAAAATGCCCTGTAATTTCTGATATTCCCCTCGACAGCCACCAGAGAGACTACCAAATAATGAGTTTCTGTGTAAAATCTATGAAATCTAAGGTCAGGTTGACTCAGTGTCTTTTCTTTCAATCTAAACCATTCAGATACATTACACTGATAAGGAGTTTGCACCGAAAGAAATGGCCTTTCTGCATTTTCTATCACCCGATAGCATTGGCGAGATTTATATCCTGCAGGATTGTACTGTAATCTCAGTGTTTCAGTGTGTCAGACGACAGCACAGGGCATGTTTATTATTCCTACATCTCATGATGCTGGGTGTGGAGAAGAGGAAAGGGAAACATTAGGGTTTTAGGTCATTCACCAGGCCACTAGGTAGCAGCGATAACCAATGTGCCATGAGCACTAGTTTAGAACCTTTAAGTGTCATGCACAGCATTATATTTACTACAAATATTATATATTTCATATATTAACATAATACTTCCCTGAAATATGTTATATGAATTTTAAAAATACTTAATTTCCATTATTATTGCTGGGAACAAGCTCCATTTCTGAACTTTAACTTTGGTACATGTATGTCTACTTTGGGTTGGAGATATGTAGGTGAAAGTTCATTACTATATCTAAGCATCTATCTACAGTGAATGTGCCTTTCATTGTAGTACCTAGATATTGTGATTTATTTTACATCTCAGTGTACGGGAGTTCTAATGACCTACTAAAATGGAACAGATTTTCTGGCTGATTTGACATGGCTACTGCAGTTAATGGAAGAGCGAGATGTCTGAACTTGCCCTTGTTTTGAGTAAGCCTGTATTCCTTAGTGCAGTTCCCTTATGTTTTTAATGTGGTTTTACATCACAATGCCTGTGCTGAGAGCAATACGCGCTTTCTCACTAATCCTCACCATCCTACTATGGGAGGATTTTGCATAACATTTTTCGTGTTTCATTGTTTACTGGTGAAAAATCCTGCTATCAGTAGCAGTGGCGTCTAGTAGTCACAGAACCTAAATGTAAGTCTCCCCAGGCCACTGGGTGTCTGTCCATGAATGTGCACATTCAATATCATTGCCAAGCCAATGAGCAATAACAACCACATATGTCTTTATCATGTTACCTTTTTATTGTACAAAGGAAAACCCAGCTGTTAAAGTATGCCAACCAGCTCAATACCGTGCTGTTCATGGAGGTCAGTGCACGGCGGGGTCTTTTCCAATGTTATTTTGTTTGTTTATATGAAGAATATTAGTGTAATTGGCTCAGTTCATTTGTGGTTTAATACACTAATTTTTAAAGAGGCCTGAGCTATAGATAAGTTATGTTCCACATTGTTGCCCCTTCTGCATAACTTCAATCTCAATGACTAGCAGTAAGACAGAACCAACAGTTTATAGCAACTGCCACGCTAAGATGCATGCTGTCCAACATGGCCACACTGAACTTCTTGGACTAAGACAGGCCTGAACTCAGAACTTCCTTCAAAAACCCCGTTCTTATATACTTGAATAAAGGAGATGCTTTGTTTGCTCTTCATTGTATGAAGCCATGTAGCTGAACAATCCTGATTCCACCCAGGAGAGGGCAACAGTATTTACATATACATACACATTCACTAATTTATAATTAGGAGGTATTGAGCAAGGAGTTATCTTTATTTTAAGGCAATCACGCCCCACAGTTTAACAGACAATCATAAAATTCCCCAATTCCTCTCCTTTTAGCTATTAGCACTGAAGATGTCTTAACTGTAAATCAGAATTCCTAGACAGTTTATTTAAAGAAGACAAAGACACGTCCATTATGAATGTTAACATATAAAATATCTGACTAATATTCTGGACTAAGAACTGCAGTCTTCTCATCTTGTGTATACACTTGAATTTGGCTAGTTAAAATAATGCTGGTACATTCTGTACAGAAAACAACAAACCAGAAATATCTACTTCAACCTATATTTTCAAAGAGCTACTCAGGCTGTCAGTTTCATGACATGCCCTGATGTTAAATGGAGTAATCTGATTAACTTCTCATGAAACTGTCTGTAAACATACAGTACCTCACTGTGTCCACAAGCAAAAAAGAAGAAATAAAATGCTTTCATCTTTAAAGCACACTACAGCTCCAAAAAAGGTAGCCATAGAAATAGCAGCACAGGGGTTCTATATCTTTTGTGTCTCAGTGATTTACAGATCTCTGGTGGCCAGTTTAAAAGTTTTTTTTTTTTAAAAGAAGTATTACTCACATCTATTCCTGCAAACTCTCCTCGGAATATGGACATCAAGCTGAGTTTTTTCTCCTTCCCCTTCATCATAATCATCACTGAGAAAGGATCTGCAGACCACATTCTGCCTTTGATAGCACCTGCACAACCCTGATTGGAACATTCCAAATAAGTCTGTTCATACATAAACTGAAACAGAATCCACTTCATTCCCTTTTAGCAGTGTTGATTCTGCTATACTACCAGGTGTAAAAGCAATATAGACTTTGGTGAAGCTAGCAGATATGACAGCAGTAAATACACACTGGGAGTATTATCACAGTTGTGTAAAAAGGTGTAATTTTTACATTATCACTTTCAGAGTATACTTGCAACATCAGTGTCTTAAGGGTTGTGATCACAACACTGCTGACCAAGAACGCTTCTTGGAAAGGACTCTTCAGAATCCATCCATACAGATCCTTAAGTAGCTCAGTACTGAGCAACATAAGACACTCCCTCCCTTACAGAAGACAGGTGGATTGGCTCTGCAACACTGCTAAGCAGAGGAAATTGACTGGGCTCTGCAATGAAACACAGGTCTTTCAGATGTTAGTTCAGGACAGAGCACAGCTTATGCCACTGAGCTCCATGGATTGAGTGAAGGTTTGCTTAGATTGTCATAATGTTGATACTTCCACATGGTGGACTCCTAGTTATAACATTCCAACAACCTCTACTGCTAAGGAATAAGGTTTGGTATATTCTTTCATGCAATTCCAAACAGGCATTTCTCACTCACCAGGCTGGAGCAGGGAATAACTAGCTTTATAATATGAGTCCTTTCTTTCTTTCTTTCTTTCTTTCTTTCAACTTTGGCTTTGTTCATTCACAGCTCCTGTCTTTGCTTGGGCATAGTGCAGAGGACTTTATAAAACTAAAATTCTTCTTTACTCCCTTGCTTACACTTCATGTTTTGCTAGACTATGCCACCAATTAGCAGCCATGTGACTTTTCACCTCCTCTCACTCTGTGCTGCTTGCTTTTTTTTCTGTGCACAAACTTCCTCTTCCCGTCTGCAAACACAGCTGATCCCAGTACACTCTATTTAATGAGGAACTGCATGATGGTAGCCTTCACAGAGCCATTGAGCATTTATCACAGGAAAATGCTTAATGCAATTAAAAGAAGAGATTTGTACTGCATCCCTTATTTTTCCAGGGTGTTTCGCATCATGAAACAAAGGCTCACTTCTCAATCCTTAGATCAGTAGTTTTCAAACTTTTTGTATTGGTGACCCCCTTCACACAGCAAGCCTCTGAGTGTGACCTCATATTATAAATTAAAAATAGGGGGGTAATTTAATTTAATGGGGGCTCAGGGCTGTCAGCCCCATGGAGCTGACAGCTCCCTATCCCCATGTAACCACCTTGTGACCCAGTTTGAGAAACTCTGCCTTAGATGTCTTATCGGGGCCCAATCCTGCACCCACTGAAGTCAAGGGGAATTTTGCCATTAACTTCCACGGCTGTGGGATTGGGCTCATTTGATTATTTATGGTTAAAACATGTTGATAGAAAGAATTGTACATTTTAAGAGGCGTGGAAGACATTTTTAACCTGTGTTTGTGTTTCTCTTTCTGAACGGTCACATTCATCAATTCTAAGTCCAGAAGGAACCACTGTGATCACCTAGGCCAGACAACATCCTTTGGGAGAGTGTCCATGCTAGTCTGGCTGGCTGTCTCCTCTGTTATTTGGAGGCTCTACATGGCTGTGTGTACACGATAACAATTACTGTGCCATTGCTGGATGGGTACAGATTTGTTGCAATTCATAACGCGTGACAGAGCCACCTAAAAGGGCACAGATTATAGTCACAACTGGGATTTCAACTTTTTAACTGCTATTGATTTCAATTGCAGTCCTGGATGCTCTAAAGAGCATTTCACTGGTCTGGTCCTTGATCAGTTCCCTAATGCCAAAGCACCTGCAGAGTCACCTTGGCCGTAGTAACCCTAGTCCCTCTGCATTCATTATAGCCAAGTGTGTCCACCTAGAAAAAGTATCCATGGGCACAAGTTTGCTGAACAGGCATTGCACAACTCTAACAATTTTTGCCTTGCCTTTGGCTGCTCTCCTCTCTCTCTGATTTAGTTCAAGTCAAACAATGTGAGCTAAGATACGGTGTACTATAAACAGCTGCATGGGCACCAAGGAAAGTCATGATTGTTACTATGTGGCCACAACAGTAGTTAGGATGGAATTCAAAGTCTCCTGCTCCAAAAGCATAGGCCCATGGGCTCAGCATGAATCAGCGGTAGCTGTTAGTAGGACCAATGACACAAAGTGGAGCAGTTCTGATTTATCCAGGAGAGGACCGTAGTCCATTCAGTTTGTTGCAGTATTTTTAAAGCCTCACTGGCTGCTCTGCCCAGAGTCTCTAGTATTTGAAAAATAAATATTTTTTGATTTGCTGTGAATGGTCTAAGGGATATGCCAGAAAACATCTGTGGGGAGTGGTAGCTATTTGCCTAATCTACCTATAGATTAGGTTTTAATACACTGTGTGTCATCATGGTATTTGAACACTTGATGAAACACGAGTCCTTTTCTGGATTCCCTACCTATTTCCCTTGTGTGCTGTTATGAAGATGGAGTTAATGTTGATTTGCCCAGCAGGAAGCTAAAGGCATGACTGAAACTCATCCAGTATTCCCCAAGGTATATTGTCATTATCTGGCTAAAGCCAATCTATTTAATAGGGCAAAACATAAAAGGAGCTTACCATAAAACAAAGTATCCCAGCAGGCTGAAAACAGTACATCAGATTTCCACCGCCCAGACAGAAATCTTTGGAAGGGGGCCAGATAAGCAGGAAAAATACATGAGGCTGACAAAGAGTTTCCAGGAAAGCATCCAATCAATGGGTGTAGCAAAGGTTGTGGTCATGTGACTCCCATGATGCACCACAGTAGGAGGGGAGCTTGTATTGCATTATGCGAGATGTAGTTTAGCCAGAGAGCTCAGCCCATGGAGAATTCCAGTTTGGTTAGAAAATGTGAAATGTTTATATTTTGGTTCACCAGAGCCAAAACAAAATATTTCATTTAGATTTTGCTGGTGGAAAATTGACAAAATTCAAGGTTGCAGAAATTGCATTTTCTGTTGAAAAAGACAGGAAATTCCAGACCAGGTCTAACATATACTTTGTTAATGACATATGGGGATGAACATCACACATATAAAGGAATTGATAGAATTTCAGATGCCTAATATGCCCAGCACCTTGGGTGAACTAGATTAGAAAGTCAATCCTACAGGTGAGGCTCATCTCTTATTGAAATACTGGGAACAAAATACAGCTGTATGTTCAGATAGCCTCCTTTTTGTAAATATTTTCAGGGATGGGCACCAATTTTAAAATGTACGGTCTGTTCTTTCAAAGTCCTTTCTATGTGTCAAGGGGGGAGGGATAGCTCAGTGGTTTGAGCATTGGCCTGCTAAACCCAGCATTATGAGCTCAATCCTTGAGGGGGGCCATTTAGGGATCTGGGTCCTGCTAGTAAAGGCAGGGGGGCTGGACTCAATGACCTTTCAAGGTCCCTTCCAGTTCTAGGAGATAGGATATCTCCATTTTTTTTAAATTACCTTACAAGAAGTGTAGTTCATGTGCCTTTTGTACACAAAAACATAGATACTGAACTATGATGAGTAACTAATCTCACTGCATTCTTACGCCAGGCAGATGCAACCCAATTCCCACTAATGCCAAGACAGAATTGCATCCAGATACCCCAGCTTTGAATTTGATACTAGGGCACTCTTCTTTGGCCTCATTTTGACTTAAAGAGCTCTAGATAGATTGATTCCCTCTTCATAATGGAAATCTCTGGTGGTGTATGGCTGCCTTGGGAGTTCATATACCACCTCTCTCCTGGCTTTTAGCATAGGTGGGGAGACCAAGGGAAAGGGGATAAGGCAGGGGCATCCATCTTGCACACTGCCAATTTCCAGCTTCTGGAACTGCCTCTGGTGGGGGGCTGTGGGTAGCTAACATAATTTTTCCAGGTGACTGGCCTAGTACCCAGTGACCCTAGGAACTAGGGTGAGCAAAGGTGAAATAAAGCATCTTTCAAACCTTATTCCCAAACTGCACCAGGTACATGAAGTCCAGACTGGAGAATCTGCCCCAGTAGGTATAAATTTGATAACAAGATATTTGATGTCTGTTGCAAATATGTTATGTAACATTATATGTTATATTCTCTCTAGAATCTGTCTACTGTTCAATGACATGGGGGCAACAAATGGATTCAGGAGCAGCATGTGGGACTGAAAGAGTTTCTACATTTTGGGAAGGCAGAATGGATGCTATGTGAGTATTTGGAACCCACATATCTCCCCCTCCCCCAGCTTTCTTTTTTACATTGGCTTCCCCTAAAATGACTAAACTGAATTATCAGCACATTCAAACAGTTAACTCCTAATTCCCTATAGTTTAGGTAGCTAAATGAGCACCAGGATAAGCAGCTTTTTGACTTAAATAGCAAAAGCCAAGGTGCACATGGTATACCATAAGCATCAGGAATATTATCAGTGGGTTTAAATCTTGGATGCTCAGCTCTTTCCAGCTGTTAAATATCCTCAGGTTTGCAAGATCCAAAAATATAGTCTTAGCCAAAAAAGAAGAGAAAAAAAGTTGGTTTTGGAGTCAGGAGTGGCTTGATAATTGAATCCAACCGTACGTGAATCTGTAACTGATCTGCACTGAACATACAATTTGGCTACCTGAAAAGAGCAGAATCAAGACTTTTTTTTTTCTTTTGTGAAACAGGATCAAATGAGTTAGAAAAGAATAATATTTGGTCACTGAAAAAGCAGAAAAAATGCAGACAAATAAAAAAATGTCAAGTGGTCAATCTGTTTGTTGGAGAAATGTGCATGAGTTAAAAAAAATGGGAATGCTTTGTTTTGATGAGCAGCCCAATGAGTTAACTGCACATGATGTTGAAAAATTGGCATGTTTTAAAAATTTATAAAAACACCCATTTGATGACTGCCTGAGCACGATTTATGCTGTTGCCCTGGACTTCTCTCTCCTCAACTGTGTACTTCACTAGAGTGTTTTTGTTTGGTTGTTTTTTTATTGAGACAAATTCAGTAAAATGAGAAAGATGAACACAGTAAAATTACACACATGGTAGAGGAAAGTTTAGCTTCATGGCAGTGCAGAGCTATCCAAGGAATTTAACTCCTTGAAATTTGCCATTTTCGGCTCTAGAGGGAAATCTGGAAGGCGCAGTTCCAGAAAGACTATTTAGTCAAACAGTACCAGATGTATGTGTGGGATTCATTCATAACCAAAGCATAAAGTGAATGTAGTCAGCTAGGAATTTGTTAAAGACAATTTTTTGCTTAAAGAATTATGGTCAAGATGTGGTTGATATACTTGGCATGGCTGGGTCTGCTGTAATATGACTTGGGGATTCGTGGCAATGGAAAAAAAGGGAAGTTTATACGAACTCAGGTAGCATCGTGACCAAAACATGTGGCTCAAATGAATTCAGTGTGTGAGCAGACATTTTATTTTTGTATAAAATGTGGCCACAATCATAGAGTGGTAGCAAAGAATTTGTAGTAGGCTACCTCCTATGTCCATCTTCAGAGAACTTCACAACAAGAATCCTCACATCATCTCTGTGAGGAAAATATTATAATTTCCATTTTACAGATGGAGAAACAAGCGGAAATTTGCCCAGTCCTCCCCATGGCCAGAGCCTTTCACTGATATGTGTAGCTACACACCACAGTGTGGATGCAGTCAGCTTTATTCTGTGGCATGATGTATCCTGCATGCCACCGCCAGGATTTGCCATCGACCTGATCATGCACTCACTGCAGTCAAATGAGGATTTTGATATTGACTTCAACAGGAACAAGAGCAGGCTGAATGTCATCTCTAGAGAATGTCTCAGACTAAACTTAAAGACAAAATGCAAAGCAAAGATAGGCTGTGATTCAGGAAAGCATTTAAACACATGCATCGGTCCACCCCTTTTTCAGTGGAACACTTAAGCACATGCTTAAGCGCTTTCCTGATTATAGATGCTTTACTGAATCACGGTCATGATGACTGTGGAATGGTAGTTCATTATGTATATTTCCTAATTAAACTCAAATAAACTTATATCAGTTTTTTTCAGGTTTTTTCCTGTGATTTGAATGAGTCAGTGTTACATAGTTACAGTGTAACATACAACTGCAGCATCTAATGAGGTGACCCAGAAACTCAGAGAGTTCAGCCAAACTTTGATTATGTTCACATCCTCCTAGTTTTTTTCATAAGAAACAAAACATTCTATGGGGCGAGGTACCATTCTACAGAGCTTCTATATCCTGGCTCTTGGCAAGATAGACTGCCCACAGGCTTGGTGAAGTGAATTTTTCTTTATGTGTGTGCAATACAACCCCAATCCAACATAAAAACCTCATTCATATGCTGAATTAAAAACAGCAGGGCCAAATCCTGCCTGCTGCAGCTAATAGACTTCAGAAAGGCTTCCAGGGGGTTACAGAACAGAAAGTGGTGCAATTAATACAATGACAATGCAAATATTTGATTGCAACGCTAATATTGTACTGTTTGATTCCTTTTCAAAATTGATCTGTCAGGGATTTTTAATGGTGAGAATCATCCATGGAGAAAAGAAAATGGCTTGTGTTGTTTTTTAAACGTACATGCAAAGGGCACTTTGTAAGTTTTAACAACTGTTTCCCAGGGAAATAATTGCTCAGTTCAGAACCATTGTTTTTCAAAAAAACCCAAACAAACAAAAAATCCCCAACCAAACAAAAAAAATAAACCTGGTGAAAACAGTGTTTTTTAAATAAAATTAACAACCACAACACGTACAAACACAAGGTATCATACTCATAAGGGAAAGATTTCTGCTTGCATTTTTTATTTTATTAATACATATACAAGAGATGCATAATCTTCCATTATCCAGGCTTAAAAGTAACAGATTTTTTTTTCAAAATAGCTTAAAGAAGAAAAATAAAAATTAAGGACATTAATTATCTTGCTAAAGTTATTGCAGAAATGCAGACAGTGTGTTTGCGGAAGAAGGAGTTCAAAGCCTCACCAAGGATATTTCTGTAATAGGTTCCTCCACTCACACTTTATTGACATTTCTGAAGTACAGAGTGAATAGCATCTGAGAATTATATCATATATCAATTTTTATTTCTTTGGCAGTAATGTCTTTTAAAAGAAGGAGAAAAAAGTGTGATTCTTTGGCAAAAGACATTTACTTCTCTAATAAGATGAGTATATTAGTAGGCTGCAGCAGGATGCAAATAGCTTCAAATAGAAGAGCGTGTGATATATATGTATCAATGCTATATAATGTAAAAATGCTTATTTTATACGAGAAAGGAAGATTTTTCAAGATAACATAAAATGAACCACTCTAACACTAGCTTCCAGACTTGCTTTATTGGATCTATTTTTCTAACTACAAGTTAAGCTGACATCTGTCAAACTTTTTATTTTTTTATATGGCAGTCTACAAGAAATGTTTCATGCAAGTTCTACAATGCTAAACACAGGGTAAATAACTGGGATTAAACAGATTGGGAATTACAGACTACTATCAGGACCAGAAACAGCATAATATGTACATAGAGCCATATTATATTCTCATGTCTTCACAGTAATGTGCAAAAGTGACATATATGGCTTTCAATATTTAAAAAAAAGAAAGTAAGACATAATTGTACAGAATAATATATTTAAAAAATGTTTAGGAGAATTTCACTTTTTTGTGAAATCTGTTCAATTTTTATAACATTGTGGTTAATTAGTTACGACCTCAACACAGGGGTGTTGTTCAGGCATATTTCCAGTAGGGGTCGCTGATTCCTAAGGCACAATATTAACGTTAAACATTTTTAAATTAAACCATGCTCGCTCTCTCTCTCTCTCTCTCTCTCTCTCCTTTTTTTTTGGTTATATGAAATAAGAAGTCATTGCTAGTTATATAATAAGCAATTGATTGTACAAAATACAATGTTAAAGACTACACTACAAGCCTATCTGGTGCGCCATAAACATTAGCTAATCTGAAGACATATTGTACAGCATTGCATATTAAACATTTGTTTTTTGGTAATATTATTTTTCGTACATGTAGCAGAGAATTATAAGGCTTCCATGGAATAATAATCTTATAATTGAACAAATATTTTACACTCTTTCATAATGGTATTTACAATTTCTTTAATTCATATTTTGCCATTTGGTAAATTATTATCTATTTTGTATGCATCCTTCTTGACTGTCTAAAGTGCTTGCTTAACTGCATGAGGAAAGAAAATGCATACCTGTCTTAGATGTAACAAACCATCAACAGAAGTAGCTGAAACATTGTTTGGGATCTGAAATGCATTCGCAGAAATGGAAACTATTGCTGAATTCAGTGCCCTGGCCAGGCAATCACCTATATTACTTGTCATATATAAATATATGCATATATACTAGAATGTATGTACATGCATACACATACATCTATCGTGTAATAGATAGATTTCAATTTTTTTGTCCATCAACCGTATTATTTTGTGCTATTCAACATACTTGTGCTATGACTGAAGCCAGATTAAAATCAAAATCTTAACATGCTATGACTAACAATCCTATGATTCACTAGCAGAGAATAAGGACGGTATATGGAAAAAAGAAAGAGCTGAGATGACAAATCGGGAGGCTTTTGAAATACACTGAGAATAAGGCAACAGGCTGTACATTACAGCAGAGGAAAAGCTGAAGAAATTCTGGAATTCATAAATGTATTTGACTTTGAGTAGGGATGTCATTCCCTTTCCAACCGGCTGTCTTGTGATTTTTAAAATATCAATTGCCAGAATGCAAGCATTATAGCTTCTGCACCTACAAATACTTTTAATGGTAGAAAATTCAAAGCCTATTAAAAATGTCCTGATGCCACAATCTGGTAAAGTAAGGCACTTCCAGGGTTGAATTCCAGTGGTGCCAAAAGGCTCAGTGCTGGGGACAAGACATCAGCTTTTGTTGAATTTCCCAGTTTTATCCCATGAAATGTGCCATCTTAGAGTTTATTCCCTCCCCTTTTTTTCTCCTCTTGAGATGATTTTCTTTAAAGAAGATGTTTCGTTGGCTGAAGAGATACTTTGTAGGCAAGAGGTAAATCTTCAGTTCTTAACATTCAGTAAGGCAGAAGATCAGAGTGGTACCAGATAATGTCTTCAGTTTATTCAGTTACGACTGCTCTGTGCTGTAGCTGATATACCAGCTGAGCTAAATGTGTATTGATTTGAACTAGTCCAGTATTGCAAGCTCTGAATGGACATTGGTGCTGGAGAGGTCATTCCTGATAATTTCGTTTACTGTGAAGAAAGAACACAAGGGAAAAAAAAAGAATGATTAGAATGAAACTGCTGTACAATTACTATTTCTTCTGCTGTAAAATATGTTAAATGAAGCTTGTATCAGTTTCTTCATGGTTTCACTACCGTTTAGAACACTAAGTGTAACATTAGTAAGTAACTGATATAGGCTGACCTATGTGCAAAAGAGCAGGATTAACCATGGTTATTAACATGCAAAATACATCACAAAAACAGCAGCATCTTGGGTCTTCTATTGCATTAAACATATTTAACATTTTAAATTAGTTACAAGTAAAAACATGTAATTTACAACAAGCTCTGAAGCTCAAAGTAACAAACCCTGGAAAGTCTTAGAATATGTTATCTACTCCATGCAAATAGCCCATAGGACTGCTTGTTAGCCCTCTTTCCACAAGCGTGGTGTGCGCAAAAAGCAAAGCTGCCAGCTGCTGAACTGAGCACTTGAAGTTGCAATGCCTCTGCAGAATAGGACTACACATGTGGACTCTTGCACTGTGTGGTATCATTAATAAATAATAATAATAATGATGATAAAAATGTGTATGCGTGTGTTTGTCCATTACTGGTAGCTGTAAAATGAATAAAAATACTCTCCTTTCATGTTGATCAACAGCCATGAATGTGTGAATAAAGACTGAGAGCTGGGCAGGGGCAAGTTCAAACCCTGGCCAGAAGTTGAAGAAAAGAATAAGCAAGATACATTATCTCAGCATCAGCCAGTCAGACTGCATCTCCACTGATAAAAGCATTGTTTTCTTTACTCGTGACTCTTCTTTCATTCTCCTCCCTCCTTCCCCTCCAAAGATCATCAACCCATATAGTTTCCCACACTCAACCTATGTCCATTTATCAGCTTGTGATTTTTGGCAAACGGACAGGAAATGACTGAACCTGGCAAAGGCCATCTACAGTGAACTGCACAACATCCCTTCTATTTCCACCCCACCTCCCTGCAACCACTGCCACCACCTGATTTACATGAAGATAGACAAAATGCCATCAGTGAGGCTGTCATCGCTGCTGAGTTTCCTAACATTACTGGGAGGCGGAAACACATGCCCACGTCATGGAATGACCATGGAAAAGCCCAAGTTTCCCTTCGCTCGTGGGCTGCAGTTCACTGCCATCCAGATAATTCCATGTGTTTGCTGGCGAGAGCCAGGCCTGGCTAAAATCAACTTCCTGAAGCAATTAGTTGTTGAACATGTTTTTTCTTCAGACCTATTGCACATTTTATACCAACAGTACATGAATCAGTCAGGATCTAAGTCCCAGAAGGTGGTCAGTGGATTGATAGATACCAATTCATAAGCAGGTCTTTCTTCAGCCATGGACTAGCAGTGGTATTGGTAATTACCTATTCATTTAAAGAAACTCTATAAGAGCAGTATGGAAATGACATGTAAAGACACAAACACTTCTTTTGATGGTGCTATGGAGTTTATCTTTCATATTAGTAACCAGTGAAAACCAATTTAGGCCACAGCCCCTGCACTGTGACAAGGAGATACGTTGCACATAGCCTATTAAGGGTAATAATACCACAGACTTACAGGTTGCAAGGCTCAGGACAGCTTTCAGAACTGCACCTCTCCCGAACGCAAACACTTACACTGTGGGAAAGATTTTCCATGACAATCTTGTCAAGGAAGTTACCTTGATAAGCATCTCTGGCAACACTGGCTACACTACAAATCATATGGCATGTAAAATGTGGCAACAAGTGCAAACTACCTGAGGGCCAGATATAGAGTTACACCTTTGCTTCTTTCACATTGAATAATAATCAGATATTATTCATACCACCACTTAGCCTTTATATATAGTGCTTTAGAAATATTAATTTATCCTCACAACAGCTCTGGAAAGAAGGTAGATAGGTGTTATTAATTATCAACCTTTCACATATGGGGAAATCGAGGCAGTGAGATCAAGAAGCTTGCCCACATAAGTCAGTGGGAAAACGAGTAGAGCATAGATCTCCTGACTCTCAGGCCAAGAGCATGGCATGTTCTGTAGTCTAGTCAAGGAAAGTGTGATTTACTTTAACTTGGAATACCTGACACAGATGTCAAGGGAAAGGTCAAAAAGCAGCAAAAACCAACTAAGACAAATGGGAAAAAAATTCAAAAGCACCTAATTGAATTAGGAGCTAAGTTATATATTCAAAAATGACTTCAGCACCTTTGGCTTTTTTGAACTATTGACCTACAGTGAGACTTAGGCTCCTACGTGCGTTAAGTCACTTTTGAACATAGGACTTTGGATTCCTCAGTCACTGAAATGCTTTTGAAAATGTTACCAATCGCTCGCTATTCAGTGACTCTCTCAAAGTCAGACAGCAATTCCCTAGCGTTTGGGAATGGAATCCAGACCCATGCTTAGTCCACTAGATCACAATGGCCATTCACCAACATCTTGTCTAACTCAAAATAATGAAATCCAATAGTATCAGGGCCAAATCTGGGAGCTCTTGAAGTCACTGGGGATCAGGGGGATGAGGGTTTGAGGTTTCATGCTCACCTTATATATAGTTTTCTCACTATAGGTGGACTTCCACTGTTTTCTAGGTGTGACGACCATGCATAGTTTTCTTGTATAGCAACACATCTGTTGAACGACAGCCGCTCCACCATGCCAACAGATACCCAAGAGATAGTTGAACCTTGCCTACAATGTAGCCATTGTCACTGGATAGCCACAAGAAGTCCAAAACAAGGGAACTGAGATGTGATAAGAAACCAGTATAATAGCTGGCAGTATGCTTCCACATCACTCTCATCTATTGTAACCTATAGAGAATTCAGGGATAGGTCTCGAAGTCTTTTCTGTGTGATTCTTTACTTCATTTCTTTTTTTTTACCCTGCCAATAAATGAAAAGAACGAGTCCTTTAAAGTGTGTACTGGAATGAGGTTTACACTGAGGAACAAAGGATGGCTTGATGCAAAAGAATTTCTATCTTATTGCCTAGCAATAAGTATTGAAAGATTGTAAGTCTAGCAATACAGATACAAGTGGAAAATAACATCTGTCTGAAAAGATAAAAGGGGAAGGAACAGCAGAAGTATGCTAAGAGCGGGCTTTCCCTTGCTGCCCACTAAAGCACCTGAGCCTAGGAGGGAATGCCCTTCAGTGGGTGTGAGCAGGCAGAAATCATTCAGCATGTATATGCGGTCTAGGACCAAAGTACATGCTCTTTTATGTGATGTTTGCTGTGACTGACTAAATGACACTCCGCACTTTCTCCAGCTACATGCATCTAGCATCTTTATTAAGAACCCTGCTCTTCTGTCAGTACCATATGGCTACAACCAGGCTCCACACAGCAAGTGAAATGCACTCCTGCTATGCAGACCACAACGGAATGGCTCCTGCTCCCCCTTAGTTGCCTCTGGTCAAGCAAAAAATCCAACATGTGTTCAGTGAGAGTGATCTATTGCTCTCATGTATGGGCAAGCTTTGGATTGCAAATCTGTTACTGAAACGAGGTGGTATGGTGTATATGGAGTAAGTAGCACAAGGAATATTTTGGCTTATGTTGGAGTTTCATTTCTAAAGCAAACTTGGTCTTTGGGTCAAATAACACAGGGCACATGACTGCTCACTTGCCAAAACATCCCAGCAGTAGCAGTATTTAGCACTCACATAATCCATGTTAACTAATGGCTTTACACACAGCAATTAAAATAACAATCATAGAAGTCTGGTTTGTATTATTATACCCATTTTACACATGGGGAAACTGAGGCATGCAGCATTAACTAAGGGCTTGTCTCCAAAGAAGAGCAAGGTACACTAGAGGGGTGTGATTTCTAATGTGCACCATGCTGTGAACTAGCTGGCCCATATAGACCCAGTTAATATGAACTAAAAGTTCACTAGTGCACATTAATGTAGCCCCATTTATATTAATGCTCAGTAGGTCATTTTAGTTTAGGGTCTACATGGGCCAATTAGTTCACAACATGTTGATGTGCTTTAGAAATCACACCCCTCTTGCACGCATTGCTGCTCCATGTAGATAAGCCCTGACTTGCCAGAAATCGTACAGTAATTCAGGCTATGTCTACAATAGGGAAGCTATGGTGGTATAGATATACAAGTTTACTATACTGGGCAAATGTTCCTCGTTTGTTGCTTTGTAGCAGTATAGTAAAGCAATAGTGAAACAAGCAATACTGATAGAGTGCAATTTTGTTTGTAAATTGCGTCAGTACTAGGGACTTGTGCCAACAGAGCTGTGTCAGGCCTGGTCTACACTACGCATTTAAACCAAATTTAGCAGCGTTAAACCGATTTAACCCTGCACCTGTCCACGCAACGAGGCCCTTTATATCAATATAAAGGGCTCTTTAAACCGATTTCTGTACTCCTCCCCGACGAGAGGAGTAGCGCTGAAATCGGTATTGCCATGTCGTATTAGGGTTAGTGTGGCCGCAAATTGACAATATTGGCCTCCGGGCGGTATCCCATAGTGCACCATTGTGACCGCTCTGGAAAGCAATCTGAACTCAGTTGCACTGGCCAGGTAGACAGGAAAAGCCCCGCAAACTTTTGAATTTCATTTCCTGTTTGCCCAGCATGGAGGTCTGATCAGCACGGGTGGGGATGCAGTCCCAAATCCAAAAAGAGCTCCAACATGGACCATACGGGAGATACTGGATCTGATCGCTGTATGGGGAGAAATCTGTTCTATCACAGCTCCGTTACAGAAGACGAAATGACAAAGCATTTGAAAAAATCTCCAGGCTATGACAGACAAGGCCACAGCACAGTGCTATGTGACAAGTGTAACAGAAAGCCAAAGAATCAAATGGACGCTCATGGAGGGAGGGATGGGGTCCTGAGGACTCCAGCTATCCCACTGTCCCCACAGTCTCCGAAAAGCATTTGCATTCTTGGCTGAGCTCTCAATGCCTGAAGAGTCAAAAACATTTTCCCGGGTGTTTCAGAGTATATGTCGTCAATTTACACCTTTCCCCCCCGAAAGAAAAGGGAAAAAAAAATGTTTCTTGCCTTTTTTCAATGTCACCCTATGTCTACTGCATGCTGCTGGTAGACGGGGTGCTGCAGCGCTGAACACCAGCATCCCGTTCCTAGTGGCAGATGGTACAATATGACTGCTATCCATCATCATCATCAGCCCGTGAGTGCTCCTGGCTGGCCTCTGTGAGGTTGGCCGGGGGCGCCTGGGTGAAAATGGGAATGACTCCAGGTCATTCCCAGCAGATGATACAGAACGGCTGGTAACCGTCTTCATCATAGCAACTGGAGGCTGAGCTCCATTAGCCCCCCTGCTTTCATGTCTAAAGAAAAGATTCTGTACTGCCTGGACTATCATAGCAGTGGGAGGCTGGGCTCCTCTCCCCCGCCACCCTTTAATGTCCTGCGTGGACTATCATAGCAGCTGGAGGCTTCCTCCCCCTCATTTTATCTCACTAAAAAGTCAGTGTTTCTTATTCCTGCATTCTTTATTACTTCATCAGATAAATGAGGGGACACTGCCACGGTAGCCAAGGAGGGTTGGGGGAGGAGTGAAGCAATGGGTGGGGTTGTTGCAGGGGCACCCCCTAGAATGGCATGCAGCTCATCATTTCTGCGGGATCTCTGGGGCTCTGACATGGAGCAGCTGTGCTCTCTGGTTCTCTAGTACACTTGCCCCATATTTTAGGCAGGACTGACTCTATTTTTAGACAAAACATAAAGAAGGGAATGACCCGGAGAGTCATTCCCATTTTTGTCCATGCGCCCCCCGGCCAACCTCAGTGAGGCCAGCCAGGAGCACCCATGACAGCAGCAGACAGTACAGAACAACTGATAACCATCATCTCATTGCCAATTTACAATGGCATGGCAGATGGTGCAATACGAATGGTAACCGTCTCTGCTACCTTGCAAAGGCAAATGAATGCTGCTGTGTAGCACTGCAGTACCACGTCTGTCAGCAGCATCCAGTACATATACGGTGACAGTGACAAAAGGCAAAACGGGCTCCACGGTTGCCATGCTATGGCGTCTGCCAGGACAATCCAGGGAAAAAGGGCATGAAATGATTGTCTGCCATTGCTTTCATGGAGGAAGGATTGAGAGACGACATTTACCCAGAATCAACTGCGACAATGTTTTTGCATTGGGATCTCAACCCAGAATTCCAATGGGCGGGGGAGACTGCGGGAACTATGGGATAGCTACGGGATAGCTACCCACAGTGCAACGCTCCAGAAATCGACGCTAGCCTCGGTACATGGACGCACACTGCCATATTAATGTGCTTAGTGTGGCCACGAGCACTCGACTTTATACAATCTGTTTTACAAAACTGGTTTATGTAAAATCGGAATAATCCCGTAGTGCAGACATACCCTCAGTCAAGAATCAGACCTCTTCAGACCCTTGACCATCATAACTATGTAGGCAGAAGTCTGCAGTGTAGACTTGGCCTCAGTGGCAGATCTGGAATAGAACAAAACACTCTAACTTTCAATGCCTAGTCTAGAACAATAGTTCCTGTAGAACAACAGATTCCTTCCTGTCAATTCAAAGAGCTGAGTATGATGATTTACAGTGCATTTGTCATCAGATTTTTTTAGTTTGTTTTTCTGGTGTCTTTTGGTGGGGGGGGGGGGGGTCGGAGGGAAGAAAGAGGTAGGCATTGTTGCTTTGGTAGCTAACACCTACAGTTCCCCACAATGCCCTCTCTGAACAGATATTTTCCATCTTCATGTTCAGCTTTTCCACTGACATCAAGTAAAAAAAATAATAGTGCTGAGAAATGCAGGTAACATGTGACCGCTGTACCTGTCAGAAGCCTGAAAGAGAAACCTTTCCTTTGCTAAACATCAGATGCCATTGCAGTAGGATGTGGTGAGCTGTTACACCACAATTTAGTTTAATAAGGAGTTTTTTCTTCTTATATTTAACTTTGCTTTAAAATGCCCTTGAAATGGAAACTTTTGTTTTACTAAATAGCAAAATCAATATCTCACGGATGCAACATGTAAAGTTCCTGCTTTTCAAACAGGGCAACCGGATATAGTTAAAGAAACATGG
Organism: Gopherus flavomarginatus; assembly: GCF_025201925.1. Taxonomy (NCBI): domain Eukaryota; kingdom Metazoa; phylum Chordata; order Testudines; family Testudinidae; genus Gopherus; species Gopherus flavomarginatus. The sequence goes on from NC_066618.1 coordinate 193,648,605, forward strand.
ATTTCTTATATGGATAGGAATTTTATTGGAAATGAAATATCTTTTAAATTTTTGGTCTATAGCATGGATTCGTATCAAACATAAATAAAAGGAAAAGTTTTCTGAAAACTTCTGCTTTCCTTATATTTGACTATTGCTTTGATAGAGATAACAATATTGCACTTTGGTTTAATAAAATATTTATTCTTCCTAAGCCAAGTTCGGCTTTCCTTGCACACTCAACATCAAGTCTGATACACCACTGTGCGATGTCCTGCCACTCAAATCAGAGCAGTTACATAGATGTACAAAGGGAATAATGCCAATGTGAAACAGGTCCATAAACTATTGGGTAAGGTCTTTGCTGCACAAAGACTGCTGGATCAGCTCCCCTATGGCTTTACAATATTATACTGTGTATCAAGGGCCAAATGTTCCCAAAGAGACTCCAAACCAAAAACTGACCTTAGAGCCACAGATGCCCAAAACGTAGGTGTAGAAAGTTGCCTCTGTAGATTAAGCCAGGACAATGCCCCTTTGAGAATGTATCCTGATATATATGAACTTTATTACAAATAATAGCCCCCTACTTACACTTCCTAGCTTCTGTTTCATGAAGTGTTCCAGGCGCCTACCCAGGAATATTTCTGCTACCATGGAGCTACTTTGCTTAGCTGTAGGTGCAAGTGCCTACATCCTTCTCCCTGCACACTGCCTGAGTAGAACCACAGCTGAGGCCGCCGTGAAGCTGTGCGCTACACTGCTCAGGCAGGTGTTGATGCCCTTTGAGAAGCCTCTTTGCTTTTGCTCTTGCCTCTGCAACAGAATTGTACTGGTCCTGCTCCATTCAGGCCCTTCTGTGGCCCTCACTTGGGCTGGGAGCTGTAGCCTACAGCAAGTAAGAAGCTGGAGTTAACTCTTGGGTAATGATGTAAGATAGGTAACACTGATTTTTTAAAATATGTTACAATAAGCCTAAGTACTCGACTAGGATGTAGGGAAGAGAGAATTTGACATTAACACAACTTTCCTTGTTCACCTTCCTTCCCTGAGTATGTTTCAAGTTTCTGATCGGTTGAAGCTGGCAAGTTCGTCAGACAGCCCTATGGGCCTGATCCAAAGGCCACTGAAATAAATGACTTTCCATTGACTTCAGCAGAGTTGGATCAGGGCCTGAGAGTTTTGTATCATCAGAATGCTGACTGAGGCTGTGGGTTATAGTTATATTCCTTTCTGATTACACACTTTATCTATAAAGAATTTAAATCACTACTGATGTCTTTTTGCTCCAGGCAAGAAGCTACCTTCAGTGAACCCACCCCCATCCCCAGTACAAGTACTAGTAATTCTACATAAACAAATGATTGCACTTTGAGATTACAAATGTAATGGTGTTGGTGTTGCTTAATTTTACAAAAGGAGACACGGCCTGCCATTGCCAATATCTTGCTGAATTAAAATGCAGAACAGAATGACTTCTATGTGCTTCCAAGTTATTAAGGCAGAAAGGGTTGCAGCGGTATAGATGTGTACACTGTACGTCATCTGTTCCATGCGCTGCCATCTGCACCCCCTCCCCATCTCCTTTGGTCTCCGCACGCGTAGCTCTCTACATAAGTCACTGCAAGGCTGCAAAATAATTACAAGAGGAAGTCTGATGGAGGTTTACAGAGGAAATGCCTGAGGGCTTATATTGATCAGGAGGATTTTACTGTACTCTTTGTTTCTTTTTAAAGAAGTCTGATATGTTTAAAACAAAGTGGCATCAAAAGGCCTTCAGTTAATCACATATATTGTGAGTCACTAACATGTGCATTTTTTATGCAAATGGAGATAGCAACAGTTAAATGCTGTGAAGTTTCTTCTGATCCAGGTTTTTGTCCCATTGTTAAGAATGGTTATACAACATGTTCAAAGGAATCTATCGCATCGTATTCAGATCAGGCTTTTGTTAACAGCTGTTATGTTGTCTGTATATGCAGCGTTATACTGTGTGCATTTTGCTTAACTATGAACAGTACGGATCATCACCTTTAAGATGGAACAGAACAATAGTAGATTGCAAAACTGGACCTGAACAAAATAAGCTACTTAAACTTGAACATATATTATGCCAAAAAAAAAATTAGAATAAAAAAATTAAAAAAGGCACCAACCGTATTCTCAAACAATTCATTCTGTTCATGTTATGGATATATAAAATTATGTATTGATTCTGCTGTGTACTGAGTTTAGTAGCTAATTTTTCAGTGGGCTAAGTGTCCTAAATTCCCACTAACTTCAGCAGATCAGAGGTTGCAAGCTTTATGGAGCAGAGACAGCATTTTCTTCTGTTTTGTACAGTACTGAGCACACTGCCTGCGCTTGGCAAATGAATAATAAAAAAAAAAAGCTATATCCAAAGAAACAGAACATTAGAGACAATGAGGTTGGCACTAATATTATGTTTTCTTTTAGTAATGTAACATATTATGGCATTTGCTTTTGTTGCCTACAATGTCTGTCCTTTGATTTTTCCACTGGAGACTTCAAATCTAGATCCTTAGGGTTCCTGTACTATCATGTGCCCTTATTTCAAATGCAGTACACTAGCGTCATCAACGAGGAGTCTGAAGTCACAAATTAACAAGTAGGAAATAGAAACACGAAAAGGAAAATGCCTCCCCTGTTGATTTTTTTTTCTTAAAGAGAAGTGGCTAAATATAAATACACAGACAGTTAGTAAATAGATACAGCTCCTGGTGTGCACTCGTTTGAAACAGTAGAATCCTACTTTTGTTGCCAGAGAGCCTTCTTCCCCTCCCTTTTAATAAACAGCAATTCTCTCTTATGGATAAATGTCATCATCTATCTATCTATAATATAACAATGATTGGAAAAAAATGGTCTTGTTAGAAGTTGTGTTTTAAAAGCAGGAACTATGTGGTGAATAGAAAAAAATAATCAAAAAGTGGTGATATTAATTCCTGAGGTGGAAATCTGCAACATGAAACCACAGATCACTTTAAAACTTAGTGAATTCAAAACAAAAAATAAAAAAACCACCCCCAAGCCCCAGTCTTGTGAAGCAACGGAAAATATAACTTCACACGTTCCATGCAAAAGTCAGATCTTGTATTACCTCAGGTGTCCTGGATGCATTTAAACCTTAAACTTATTTTTATCTGTTAATCATAATAAGCCATCACCACGGGGCATGCTATTTTTGGAAAGAGTGAATAGGACAGTGGAGCAAGTGAGTGACAACAAGTAGCAGGTTTTAATAAAACATGATCCTCAATATGAATGTAGGTTTGGCATGGATGAATAGTATCGTTAGATGTGACAATCAGCCATTAACATGGAATAATTTTCCTACCTGCACTACCTGTTTCCTTATTTAGCCCGATAACTCCAAATAATGCAAAAACTTCCACAGTGGAAGCATTGTGGAGGGTTAAACAGGGAAAAGTTCCTGCTGAAGTGTGGTGACAACACTGTGTGGCAGTAACTTGACTGGGACTTTTGACTGGGTGCCCATTCTAAATGAGTTCCAGTCCCTAGCCTTACCATACCACGTCATGCAAGACGTGCTAGCTTTATGTTTTTCATCCACCACAGATGAAAGCCTGGGAGCATTTTGAGTCTCTTTTCTATACATTTTTAGGACCAGACCCTCAGCTGCTGGAAACAGCACTGAAGTCAGGGCAGGTCCACTGATTTACACCAGCTTAGGATCTGGCCCTTAACCTTTCCCTCCTATATTCTAAGGGCAACAGTGATCAGACACTGTTTTTCTTAAAGCAGAAGTTTAAACTTGACAGGATACAACTGGCAGCCTTCACTCAGGCAAAACTCCCCCTGAGTTCAGCAGGGATTATGCCTGAGTAAAGGCCACAGGATTTGGCCCGACATGATGCAAGCCACAGTCGACACATAAAAAGCGGCAAGGGGACAAATAAACCACATTTTAACCAAAATCATATGGTTCCTAAGAGCACATGTAAGAGAAACAAAATAGGCACAGTTGCAAGTTTTATATGGAATTTCCACGCCACAAAAGACTCATGAGAATGTCACATAATGTTGCTGAGACTCAAGATCAGTGGTGACAGAAGCTGGGTTGGATGGAAGAGAGGGTGTGTCTTTAAGCATACAGACTTCTTTGGTACAGAAGATGCAGCTTCACCCCCTAACATTTGGAATGAAATGACTCAGACCAGTTCTAATTGACAATGAGGCCTGGTCTACATTTGCGGGAGTTGTGGGGGGGAGGGCGGTCGATCTACGTTACGCAACTTCTGCTACGTGAATAAAGTAGCTGAAGTTGATGTACTTAGACCTACTTATAGCAGTGTCTTCACTGCAATGAGTCGACTGCTGCCGCTTCCCCATTGACTGCGCCTGCACCTCTCGTGGCGCTGGAGTATAGGAGTCGAAAGGAGAGCACTCAGGGATTGATTTATTGCGTCTAGATTAGACTCAATAAATCGACCCCACTGGATCAATTGCTGCCCGCCGATCCAGCGGGTAGTGTAGACATCCCTCAACGTTACCTTCCATTTTATTTCCTAGGGCAGAAAAACAGCACCCCAAGGATTCAAAAATCATGACTTAAATCTCCCAAATATCACAATACTGACTTAAAAATCATGAAATTTTCAAAATAATACATTGTGGGGCTCCTGGTTTCTGAGCATTTAGGCTTCACAAGCTTCATGTTTTCAACCTTTCCACCCCAAGCATGACAGTTAGATTTTTTTTTAATGAAAGTTGAGATTTCCATGCCATCTCCTGATTCCAGTAGGTGGGGCTTTAAGAAAAACACTGAATATCACAAGACGCATGATAAAATCGTGAGCTAGCAACATTTGAAATAATTGGCCTTCCATCCAAGGATCTCAAAGCATTTTACAAACAAAAAATAACCATAAATAAAAGCCACCTGATGTTCAGAGGAACTGAGCAGCTCCCATGGAGACAAGCATCTTTGAAAATCAAGCCACTTTTATTTAAGTATTAAGACACCTATCTTTAGATTCCCACATTTGAAAAGTTTTGACCATATAATTTTTGCTGTTTTCTCAGAATTTTAATCTGACAGCATGTGACGCAGCAAACTCCTGGACCACAAGCTAAACAGCACAAAATTGCACTAGGTTGTAAAGTGTCCACATTTTATTTGACTATGTTGCAAGTCACCAGTATCAGCGTTATCTCAACAACCAACCAAACTACACAATAAGCAACTGATAAGATCATGACTCATTTAAGTTTTGCATCGGTTTTCTGTGTGGGTGCATTCGCACACTTTATACCCTATCTCAGTGAATTCTCACATTCTTAACTCACAAGTACATCCTCCAGTGCCATATAGTGATAAAAGCGTGACAATTGCAAAGAGAACTGGCCACAGACATGCTCTACTTCCATAAGCTTTGTAGCTTCATATGGGTCCTCACGTAAACTAGTGATGAGAAAATATTAGTAATGGTTAGCCTGCGGCTGCTTTGCCTATGGTTACAGGGGTACTGAGTGCCATTCCAGCGAACCAGGTAGTTACATGGGAGTGAAGGACACTAACTACCCTCAGCCCCTGCCTCCTTTACAACAAACTAGTCAAAGCCTTAGAGCTGTTGCAGAGGCAACAAAGGAAGACGGTCAAGTAGCTATATGAGTTGGCACTGAAAATCATGCAGTTCTCTGTGTCTGCCTGCTTGCCTGCTCGCAGTCAAAACAACTTTCAACCCCACTGCCGGAATGGGTAATGAAACTGGTAATTTTCACGGTGTGGTGGGGAGGAATAAGGGTCTAGCCCAAGTACCAAGGTACCAAGCATGTTGCTGAAGTTTAGTATCTGGGAACGACTGTCTCTGGCTTTTATTACAGCTCGAAGGGTACTATCGCCTACATGCGATATGCACATGCATATGTATGTCTGCAGCTGGCTCTCTAGAAAAATAAAATTCCAGTGTTCTGGAGATTGCCCAGATCTAATGTGTGTGGGCCACCGTTAATCTAGCTACAGAATATGACTTGATACTTGTGCTTGACTTAAGGTGGGGGATGATAGAAGGAGGTGGTGAGGAGGAATCTATTAGAGAAAGTAAGTTCAAAGCACAGCACTATTTTTCCTTTCTTGTTCTATTTTATGTCTCCTTAGAAGTGAAATTCATCCCTGTGAAGAGGGCCAGCATGTTTCAGTTAAGTCCTTAAAATAGAGCTTAAGTACTGCACAGTTCTTATTTGGCCTTCTACAACTGGGTAATTTCATCCTGCATATCTACTATTCTCTCCCCTTCCCAGGTAGGAGGTATTTTGGATGGGGTTGGTCAGCCGCAAGCAGTATTGTATGGCAACAATACCAGATTATCCTGAGAAATATGGTGCAAACTGAAACATTCAGAGATTGCTTCAGACTTTGAGTACTTAACATTCAGCTTTAGGAGGTCCAGGCAGGTTAGACTAACTCTGACATCTCAGTGTTAGCACTACAGACATATTGGGTAGGGTACTTTAATACTTGTCCATATCACATATCCAGAAACACACTTCAATGCTAGAAAAAGGTAGGCATACTTGGAGAGTAGTATATACAGAAAAAGAACAAACATTTTTTAAAATGTGTTAGGAAGGGCTGATGAGGAATTCCTATTACAATCAAAGTAGTGGCTTAGCCTTACAAAATATCATCTCTCTCTCTCTCTCTCTCTCTCTCTCTCACACACACACACACACACACACACACACATTGGGAGTACACAAAGAAAGTGGGGAACAAAACAGGGTCCACTGATTTCAGAGTTTAAAAAGAGCTCAAACAAGATTGAATTTCTCTATTGATTATACAATTATTAATCTTTATAGAAGCTTTTCTAACATTGCACATAATGAGCAATTCATCAAAGTATATTAGGTGCCATGGAGGTTGCATTTGATATAAAAAGGTCATTAAGTTTCTTGTAATTGCACATTACTGGAGCTTTAGTTAGTTCTAAATCAAATCAACAGGACATACATGTATGGTCTGTAATTGACTTAATGTAATAATAGGGTGGTCCCTGGTGATCATCAGGAACACTCTTCAATGAGCAGCCTTTTGTTAGTGTTTTTAAAAGACTAGCTCAGGTGCAGCTGGGGCATATCGAATAAGACAAAATATATATACATAAAATGTAGTGCGAAAGAAGGTGAGTCACAGGTGAGTATTCATCAAGTATCTTTTTCCTTTCACATCTGGGAACAAGTAAAAGACCCATTTCTGCCTCCACTGAATCAATGGCAAAATCTGGAGTGACTTCAGTGACTGCAAGATCGGGCCTCAAAACTAGAAATGGCTTCTACAGACAAGAGGACATATTCAAACCTTGTCTGAGCAGGTGCAACACTAGTGACTTTATAAGAGTTGAGATGTTCACACCAGGTCCACATTTGTCCCAATGTATGCAGTAGATTACATAAAGTCTAAACCTAGATATTTTTAAGGTTGATAAATTTACACACACTCTTGACATTTGTGTGTACAAATGGGTAGTTGCTCAGGCAAAGTTGTAATTAGGTGTTCCTGGCTGAAAAGGTGTTGGGATATTTGTAGTAGTCAAAAATGAAAGGCTTGATACTGCAGCAACTGCACTGGAAGGAGTTCAGCAAGGAGATCATAAGTAAGGCTAAGATTTTGTCACGGTTATTTTTAGTAACAGTCACGGACAGGTCATGGGCAATAAACAAAAATTCACGGAGCCAGTGACCTGTCCGTGACTTTACTAAAAGTAACTAGGGGGCAGGACTAAGTAGGGGGAGGAATGGAGTCCCATGGGTGGGGCGGCGACTGACACGCTGAGACCCCCTGCAATGGTGGGGGACACAGCACCGGCTCCAGCGACTGCAGCGGGAAGTGTGCAGCCCCCGCTCTGGAGCTGGCCACAGCTGTGGGACAAGGGCGCACAGTCCAGCTGAAGCTCTGCCAAGTCCAGGCGGCAGCGGGAGGTGGTGGGGTAGGGAAGGCGCAGGGCTCTGGGAAGCCATGAGGGGGTGACATGGTACCCACTGCAGCCGCTAGGCAGGGGAACATGGCCCCAACTGCAGCCCACAGCAGAAGCTGTGGGAATGGAGCACAGCGGGAGGGCGCACAGCCCTCCACTCTGGAGCTGCTGCTTGACAGGGGTGCATAGCCTGGCTGCAGCCTTCGGCCCCTGCAAACCGTAGGGCAGGGGCTGCAGGGTCCTGCTTCCAGCCATCCAGCCCCAGTTGCAGCAGGGATGCACAATCCTGCCTCCAGCCCTGGCTTCAGTGGCTGACAGCTGAAGTGGAAGAAGTCACAGAGCTCCAATAAAGTCACGGAATCCGTGACTGCTGTGACTAAATCGTAGCCTTAATCATAAGTCTCCCAGAGACTTTATAAGCTACAGAGTCATGGAACCCTGGTTGGATTCCTCTTTTTGTCCCAAGTCATGTCTCTCCACTATATCTCATTCTAAGGAGCTTCTCCGCTTGTTTTAGTTGCAAAATCACCTTCATTACACACAAATTTGGCATCCTCTCACTTTTGCTCTTGAAAGTTACTTACATCAGTAATAAAGAATTATGAAAATGAGGATTTAAAAAGAGAAGAAATGAATCCAACAGTTTTTTGGTCTTCTTGAATTAATAGGGATTTTTGGTATCTCATCTTGGGACTCAGTCGTGCATTTGTTCCACTTTTGGGCCCTGGCAGGTTAAGGTGTAGGCTCTCAAATTTGATTTAGTTTTAGATGCTTTTACAACAGTTACCGAAGTTATACAGAAAGAAGGCTCTCTGTCACTGGATATTTTTAAGAACAGGTTAGACAAACACCCATTCTCAGGGATGGTCTAGGAGGTATACTGATTTTTTCCTCATCATAGAGGGCTAGACTAGATGACTTCTTAAGGTCCCTTCCAGCCCTATACTTCTATGATTCTGTGATTTCAGAGTGCCTCATGGAGTGCAAGGCTGGGTGCTGATGTGTCTTCCAAACCACTGATGTGTTTGTGCTGTCAAGTATGCAGTGCCTGCAAGCAAAATGTCATGTGCACATTTTGAGTGAGGTTGTCATTGTGATCAGAAATACATGCTGAAGGCTTGATTCTGTTTGTCAACATTCAGCACATAATTTCTTCTGTCTGAAGATGAGAGGACAGCCATTGATGATTTGGTGTGTAGTCATGGGCTGTCCTGTGCAAAAAAACTAATAAGATTGTTGAGTTGATGGTGTGTCAGAGAAGCAGAAGCAACTCACTTTTCAGCATGTTGGGGAATAGCTGACAAAATCTCACACAATATTTGGTCACAGTCATTTGGTCATGAGTATGTCATTCCTAACCAGCGTTAAAAACAGAGTGAGAAGTTAAAATTCGCAATATGTACTGGTGGGAATGGCACAGACAAAGATTCATGTGACAAAAGTGGTGTGAGGTTGTCACAGAAACTAGATGTCTGTGGTGAAGTGTCTGTAGCAAGATGACATGGCCCTTACCATAACATGAACTACATTTAATTCCATGGGATTTTGTTTTAACCACAAAAAGGTCAATTACTAAAAACCCATGGAATTCTAAGAGACATACATGTTCTATCTGTTAGTGGTCCTTGCACGAGCAGAATTCAGGAGCCTGTTTCTGCTCTCACAGCAGTTTTATATCTAGGTAGCTAAACTGGGTAAAAATCTCTACAAATATAACTCATTTTAGACAATTTGGCCCAGAGGATTTGGCCCAAATTTTGACCTGAATGGAGTTACTCTGGATTTATACCAATGTAAGGGAGAACAGAATTGGAACCTAGAGACCAGATCCTCAGACCACCCAGGTCCCTTTGTATCACACTCATGGTTTTTAAGCCATCAGCTAAGGATCTTCCCACTGGCATAGCCAGGATAGAGTGCATGGGACCAGAGTGTTGCTGCACGCCTATTCTCCTTGGCAGCCAGGCACAAATTAGAACAGCTCTGAAGTGGCTCTTATTTTCTCTGGAGGCCAAATAGACCTCAGGATTAGGAAATTGGGATGGTGATAAAACAGCTTTGCTTTGGCCCCTCCTCCTAGCTCCCAGGTCTTGTCGTCAAGCATAGCTTGTCTGGACCCAGCAAATGGCCCTTAGTGTGCACTGACAAGGCTGTGTGGGGATACTGGCATATAGTAAACACCAGATCTGGCTGCAGAAACTCAAGCTCCATTGACTGGTAAGAACTGAAGAACTAACCACTCTACCTTGCTAGCCTGAAGCACTACATACAGAACTCTGCTGAGTGCACTGATATTCACAGGAGAGATTTATTCTGCACATGATCTAATCACTGACAAATCTGCTACATGACTTCCATCTTTGAAGAGCTAGGAAAAAGGCACTCGAACAAGAGAGACATAGAATGTTCTTTTTTCAAGCACACTTAAAGAGCTGGAACATAATTCAAAACACTTGCACTGTACTTTCTAAACAATCACTTGCAATCAGCCACAACGATCTGTCCTGCTATTTCTTGAGCACTTGGAAATACTCAAAAATCTCACCATGTTGGGATCTGAAAAGTTACAATGGGGTTCCCCTGGCACGGATTATGATTCTGCAGTACACAAAAACTTACTAGGAATTCAGCATGCACTTTGATCGACTTAGAGACAATTTAGGCAATAAAATTGTGTGAAAGAGCTTTAAAAATATTTGAGTAGCCTTTTCTTTTTAAAAATCTATTTACACAATGAGTAAAACTGGCTGCCTCTATCAGAATGCTAAGTCACTTGGGGTGATGGACTCAGAAGTTTAACTGGAAGGGATAACCACCTCCTGTTTCTAATACTGCAGACACAGAGAATCTCCATAATGACAAACTTGGGGCCTGCTCCTGAAATGTGCTGAATGCTTCCAACTCTCCAATGGGAGCTCCACATTCTCAGCACCTCTGAAAACTAGAACACTTAGTTAAGGTGCCTAAATATAGACTTAGGTACATAGCCTTAGAGCCTAAGTGTCTAAGGTTGGCCCTAACTTCAGAAATAACCTTGTGACAGGAAGCAAAAACAGGATTGTATCAGGTGCTGAGCATCCTCAACTCCCAAAGAAGTAATTGGGAACTCAGAACATTTCAGGTTTGGGCCCTAGAAAAGTAAGAAGGTACTTTATTGGTGTAATAAAAAAAAGTTGATTGCAAAAAAGGCTTTGATCAAAGATTGTGTAGACTTATTTGTGTTTGCTCTATGCTATAGCATTCCCAGTACACCACACCTTTTGTGAAACAGTATTTAATTTAACAAATTGTTATCGACAGTAGCTTCTGTCTACTCACATATCTGAATTACTTTCATTCCAAATTGTTTTGAGAGGAAATGTTATAAAGAATGGAAACCTGGCATTTAATCCAGTGGAAACCTCCACTGTTTCCAGTTTACAGAATAGAAAAAATATAAAAATAATATCAAACATTACTGCTAAGTATAGAGATGAACGATGAATAGACACTAGTGATAGGGAGTTAATGCACTATATGCATTTGCCTGCACTTGTATAGAGTTCTAAAGGGTGGGTCAGACTCATCTTGCTGATTTCTTTCAAAAACCACGTAGACACATAGTTAAGAGCCAAGTTTTGCCAGATGAACATTTTTAGCCTTTTTTTTTTTTTTGTTACTCACTAAATAAATACCTTGAATTTTTTTTTTCAGGGT